>NC_066363.1:48999529-49042029 GCF_013377495.2 Cygnus atratus
TAACATTTGAATAGTGTGAACAGCAAAGCCTGAAACACAGGGTGTGAAAGTGCATATTCATTTACTTATTTAATGTTGTTTTTGCAGCTGGCATAAAATAGATCCCTCATTTCTAATAAGGCATTGTGCTTTCAAGGATAAACAGAGGGTAGACTCACCTTGGATAGACGCATCTAGTTTTTAAGTTGCCTGTCAAACTTTACAATGAAATAAAAAATGTCATCCTTTGGTAAAGAAGGATTTATTTATTTATTTATTTATTTTTTCTCAGACTGGATTCAAGTGGCTGAGGGCTGTCTGTGCTCTAGGGTTTTTTGTGGAAGTTGTTGCCTGCATTGGTGTGCTGAGGATAACTGTCTCTCACTCTCAGAGTGTAATTCCCTACTGGAGACAGTGTTATTTCTTGGCCATCGCATCCCTTGTCTGTAGAGGGTCTTGCAATTTTGTGCAGGCAAGTCCCTTAAATGTGGTGGTCATTCAAGTGTTCAAACAGTGTTGAGACTTTAGACATAAAAGCCCAGTAATGTGACACACTTGTTTCTTTCGGAAGGCAGGGACCATGGCAACACTGGATATGTTGGAGGGTGGGGGGAAGAAGAGAAGAAAGAAGAGGGGAGGTTCAGACCAGCAGGCTTTGCAACATACTTATATTTTCAATTATATTTAATTACAATTAATAGATAAAGAAGTCAGTGCTGGGCTGAACTAGCAATGCTGTTCCTTTAATTCAGCCAGTGCATTTGTACATATTAAAAACATTACACAGCAGGGGCTATAATTTCACATGCTGCCATCTCTAGACCACTACAGCAAAATACAAAAGAGACAGCATGTACGCCATACCAGTGCATGTCATGTGAAAAAAAGAGATTGCCTGTAGTATGTATGTATGCAGTAGGAGAGATCCAAACACAGTTCTTCTGAAATTTTAATGTTCTCATAAAAATAAACAAACTTCAGCATTATACAATATGATTCCAATTAGTAGCTTGATCGGAATAACTTGGCATTGTCTATTGGCTTTATACCAGGCAGCCAGTGAGATGTCAGACGGAGGAGTCCATTCTCCTCTCTGTGTGTGATCAACTCCCATTACTGGTAATGGAAGCCACATACACATAAGGGAATAATATACCCCTTCATGAGAAAAGCTCTCCTTGGTGAATTGAAGGTGTATAATGTTGTGGGTGTTTTTCATTCCCTGTCTCTACCATTGTGTTTCTCTTCAGCCCATTCAAATTATTTCATATGGACAAGTGGCATACAGGGTTTGGTCCTGTTTTCATCGAATCAATAGCAGAACTTGCCATTTTGGCTCAATGCAAGCAGAGCCGGGTCCAGAAGTACACCTCCTTTCATTCTGCGCAATTATTTCTTATTTTCAGAAATTATTTTTAGTCTTTTACCCTCTTCTTTGGCTTCAGTGTGTAGAGTTAAATGTTTTAGCTCTCAGCTCAGATTTATTCTTCTATAAATAAGACCATAAGAGTTCCAGATTTACAGAAATTCTACTCAGGAAAGATGTTAGGATTGTGTATGAACTTTCTCTGTAAATATTTTGCACATTCTTAAATATTTCTAACTTCCACTTTCCTTCCGTCACAGTTTGCCAACAAGGGGGGGAAATAAGAACATAAAATCTAGGTGACAACTATGTGGTGAGACAGATAGTCCTTCTGATTGACCAGATGTGCTAGAACTAGAAATGAGCTAAAGCAAAGGGAATACTCACTTAAAAAAATGTAGTCATTGGTGTCATAAAAGCTACATTGTTCTTTACACATTTCTTACTTGTCTTCCGTGCAATGTACATAGCAGTGAGTCCTGCTAGAAAAAATCTTGTGCAGTCTACAAAACCTATGTGACGAAGAGGTTGATTTAACAACTGTGAAATCAACTATTGATATCTCGTTAATCGTCTAAGGTTCTGAGACTTTGTCTACAATAATAAGGCAATAGGAGATGTGCAGAGCAATACAATCACTGCTGAGTTCTTCACATGCACAGTGTGTGTTTGGGTGACTTTCTTCAGAATACCACTAACCTGGTTCCGCAGACCTATTAGAATCCTTCCGTTTAGTGTGATCTGAGAGAAATAAAATTTGCACACTCCTCAATTTGAAACCTGATTGGTGGGGACCACCAGGAAAACCCTTTCAAAAGAACACATGATAAGAATTAAAATACTAACAAAGTCTCAAATTAAGAAGATTCAATAAGTAGTTATGCTCTCTTGGTCAAATGTGTTAATATCAAAGTTTCAAATACTCAAATCCAATAGCAGTTTATATGAATATAATCCTTCATAGAACAAATTTCACCTGTTCTTTACGTATTTTCCTTTAATATTATACCATCACTGTTTTCAGGTGTCTCTTTTTTTCCTTTACTTTATTATCCTCAACATGTAGTCACCCAAAGACCTTTATGTCAATTGAGGGAATGCAGGTTCAAGACCTGCTTGCCCAAAGTTTAGCTTCCAGCACAGAAGAGAGAGTAATTTTTGGACAATTGCAACAGGGTCAAATATGTAATTGAAGTCACACTACAGACGTGAGAGAGAGCTAAGTACACTTTTCACACTGAGATTCTCATAAGCACTAATTTTACCTCCTGCAACAATAATAGAACAATAAGGTAAATAAATCAGGTTTCTAATCTCATGGAATAACAGATTTAAAATATCTTTAAAAAAAAAAAAAAAGAAATAAAACAAAACAAAACAAAAGAAAAGTCATTAGGACAGAAAAAATAGCAGACAAGTGTCTTCTTTTACCACCCTTATAAATCAAGAACCTTCCTAAAGTTTGATTTCCTAGTGTCACATCTATCAGTTGCAAATGCAGAACTGAAACTGCATAACACCTGATGTGACAAATACTGCAATGTCCTGTCAGTCAGCCCTGAATCCCAGATGCAGGCCTGCCATATTAATCTCTGAGAGTGACCAAGATGAGCCACCTGAAAAAGAGTACATAGGTAGTTCAAACTGTATTAAGAGGAATTTTCAACATAAAATGGAATTTCTACCAGAGGTCAAAATCTCCTGTCCCCTCTTAGCATGTAGTTTTCCAAAAGCACTGAAGACATGTAAGTCTTGCCGCAGTAGAACAAAGTTCCCATTAAACATACAGCAAAAGAATAATCAAAAATCATGCTGAATGCTGCAAAAACAGCTGTGTATATTTTAAAGATATAAGGAAGAATCTTTGCAACTCTCTTACACAAATGCAACCAGAATCTGTCAAAAAAAAAACTTTTTAGTAACACAGCTGATGTCAGCTTTGTATACACTAACAGATATCATTGGCTGAAGGAACAAAAATGTGGATGCCTAGAAGATTTTGAACATACTTCATGTTTGTTTTGGAATGACCCTTAATGAGTTTGGCATTTTACTTGAAACATGTTCAGAAAAATGATTTCCACTTTTTTTTTTCTGTCCAGAAAATGAAATCCGGAATGAGTGCACAAAACCAGTTTTACAGACTTTTCCTGAGTAGCGCATTCCTGTTCCTTTGGTTTCCCTATGCACATATATAATGCCCAAATATTTCTTGGTTCATATTCCTCTAAGTTTAAAATGTATGTGAGTCATCTTGAGACAGCTGTAAGCCAAGGATGAGCCAAATCAGTGAGAATAAGAGTAACTACTTTACTTGTTCACTGGACATCAGGCAGATGTGGGGATAAAACTGTCAAGTGTGAAAATACAAAGAGAAATATTGCTATTTTCTATTATTCACATTCTTCCCATGAGCTGTTTGCTCAGTTGCCATGGCATAGGCGGTGAGATTTCATAATTTTTCCCCTGCCTGCCATGTGCTCATGCAACAATGTGAATTTAATCAGCCCAGACAGTTGGTTGTGTTTTGTTCATGTGAGTGGAATAAAACTTTTCTCACCAGCTCAACCCACAAAGTATCTAAAAGCCATAAATAATCAGAAACTCCTATGACTTGCACCTGCTTGCTTTATTTGACCAAGGATACAGAAAGGCTCATATAATGAAGAGTTCCCAAACATTAATCACTTCTGATTGCTTATAAAAATCAAAGTAGTTTTTATGTTTATTTTGTATTATTTTATTTATTGCCTGCACCTAGATTTTGGCTGAGTTAATTTGCAGCCTTACCTCCCTCAGTAATGTCATTTTTGTTTAAAAATATCTTGACTAGGAAAAGGGCATTTTCTGGATAGCAAACAAATTTCCAGTTACCTATTAATCATATCTGATGTATTCTTCCAGTGCATCCTAAACAGCAAAAGGAGATGGAAAAGCTGCAAACAGAAATGGCTGGGGAGAAACTAGAAAGCAACGTAAGAGAGATCTCTGTCAAGCTTATGTGGAACCAAGCATGTGCCAGATTGCACAAAACAATACTTTATTTTTTATAGTGTCTTTCATCCAAAGTGTATCACAAAACCACTTTGCAGGAGTTAAGCACTACAGTTACAGAGACAAATAATAGCAGAGGGAGAGCAAAATTAACAGACATAGACAAGGCAGAAAAGATATATTTTCAGCTGAGATTAGAATGAGCTTCATAAGAACATTGGAGTATTTTAGTTTTAGCATTTTTCTAAACAGAGCTTAGCTATGTCTATAGAGATACAAAATCAAAGTGAAAGTGGTAAATGTTTGGAAATTTGAAGGTATAGCTTCCTGAAGACCTGCAGGTTCAAAATTAAATTAAACCAAAATGAAAAGCCAACAGAGTAATTTAAAAATTAAGGAGTGTCTCAGTCTTTATGCCATTTATTCACCTCTGTAACAATTTTTGTTGGTTTCTCTAAATGGAAAAAAATAGGAAAAAAAAACAGTTCAAAAGACTGAATACTGTGTGATGTAACCGTGGTGCAGCTTCACAGATATTAAAAAGTGTGTATCAGAGATCAAAATTTGAGCCATATGAGTATCTTTCATGGAATCTGGCAAACATACAATATTTTCTATTAGGTAACTAGGGCTCTTATCCTCTGGGGAGCTCTGGCCAGGAGCAGAAGTTGCCTATTCAGATCTCCTAAATTATCAGAGCTTTGGTTTCCCACCAGTTCTGAGGTTATATACTTAATAACACCAGGAGAAGGATACTGGGAGGAAGGCCAAGTACTCTGACCTTGAGGAGCATCTGTATGGGCACAGCAGTATGTGGGTGTTGTTTTCTTGGTGGAACTGATGCTTCTATGGTAATTCTCTTTGTGGCTACCTGTACAACCTACAAGAGAATGGGCAAAATTCAAATTTGAGATTAAGAAAAATCAGAAAATTTTCCTCTTTAGTAGGCCAAACCAACATCAAACTGAAACAGAGCCTTAAAAATATTTTGATCTCATTTGCTCACTGGGAAACCTAAGATAATTTTTTCTGCCTAAATTGAAATAAGCTTTTTATGGCTTTTCTGAAGACGTGGATACTTGTGAAGCAAATTGTTTCTTTTTTTTTTTTTTTCCCTTTCTCCCCAGATATTGCTTATGATGAAAGGAACTGCTCCTGCAAAGCCCTGCAAGAACTCTCAGTGCAATCAGTATTTTAAATTATAGGGCTCAATTCAACACTGGCATAAGTGATGAGTAAAAAGTGAGCTGGATAAGCAAGAATAAGCCTCTAAGTGCTCCAATTTCCAACTAAGTCACAGGTAACCAACATACAAATGTTTATAGCATGTGTAAGAAAAACTGACCAACATCAGTAAAGGAAAAGAGATAGAGAGATGAGAGAGTATCAGCAGAGTAAAACAAACAAACAAACAAGCAAACAACAAACAAAAACAAAAGGCTTGCTTTATTTACTAATCACTGTCTAACTAGATGCCAATTTCAACAGGCATTGCCAAACTTGGTGTTGTCACTGTATCTACAGGTCTTTCTTTACACATTAGTACTCATACCTGTTTTCTAGCCTCTACAGAACAGATCATTTGGCACCATTATTTTCATCACTTGTAAATATTTCACAAAAAGACTGTACTTATTTCTTGAGACAGTATTCCAGAACACTTTACCTGATCCTGCAGTTTAGGCTGAACAGTTGTTCATATTCCAAACCCACCCTCTGCTTTCTCTGAGAGCACTTTCCTCAATCCATATGCTTCTTGTAGGTGTTCAGTGAATGATGACTTCATGTATAAATCAGTGTGCTGCTGCTTCACATGGAAGACTCTATTTGCTGAGCTCATGACATTTTCTGTGTGTAGCACTGGGAGCCAGCTGCCGTTGAGAACTGTATACAAAGGGCACATAAATTGCTGGGTGTCGTGGAAAAATTTATGCACTGGCTACATGGTTTTCCATACAAGATTCTAAGTGTTTTGTACGGATGCAGGAAACAAGCAAGTGTCTGTAAAGCCTCTACCTCAGTCATTGCTCATTTTGAAGCAACAACAGGAATGAAGACCTGGGCTTTGTACAGCTCCTTAGTTTTACAGGATGGGTTCATAACATGCTTGGGAAAAGTATCTCCCTCTCTATCTTGATTTTTGCACAATTAATACAATTAACATAATCTCAATTAAAATAATCTTCTTAAAAAAAAAAAAAAAAGCATCATACTGGGGGGAGACAAGAAATTTCCACCATGACATGTAAACCAGAGCTGGGTAGAAAAAAACATCAGAGACTCTATAAACCACTGTAACTTTGCGTTACAAAACTCTACTCTGTTCTCACAGGACAACGAACCCCTTAGGCAGGTTTTTGTTACATAATAAGTCTTCACTTTCTTTTTTTTTTTTTTTCTTGCAGACTTGCCATTTGCGCAACCTTTATTTTTGTATCCTTACTACTCATGGTAACAAATTACCTTGCTTTCTTTAGGCTTCACTCCTGCTTGTAACATCTCACATAACTTGTTTGTCTTCATGGGAAATGCCAGAATTTAGATTCAACCAGGAAAAATGGCCTTTTGATAAAACAAATTTTTAAGTAAAATTGGGGATTTATTTGTGCTGGGCTCCTTTATGTACTGGTGTTTTGTTGTATAAATCCAAACACCCAGTGTAATTATGGGAAAGCACGATGCCAGCACTGTAGTAACTGTTGTAGCTCTGTGACTAATTCAGTCCCCCACCTAGACAAGGCCCTCCTGGACCTCCTGCTGTGCTGTTGAGGTAGGTAAAGAGCTCTTATTGTGAGAGAAAGCTTTGCCTTAGTAGGTAACACAGATGTATCAACACGGAAGTTTTTTATTTTTATTTATTTATTTATTTATTTAAGTAATATGATTATAACAGTTATAGTAACGGAAGCACAAAACATAGATTAAGTTGAGGAGGCTTAATTATGAACCAGGATAGCAAAGTTCCACATAACATCCTAAAATAATGGATTATGAATCTTTTTACCATGCAAAAGCCTTTCCCTTGAAATAGCCTTAACATGTAGATTGAAGAACTAATAAAGTTACCTCTTCCTTTCACATTCTTCACGTTCATGCATCTGTATATATATTTACATAAAGAGTATCATACAAAACTTAGCCTTATAGTATTTGTCAATATAGGACATGAGCAAAGATAATTCTGTCACTTAAAGATTTCTTGAAATGATTAAGTCAAGATTAAAAACAAAACAAAACAACTTTAACCTTCATCATGATTTGGTCTTGCTTTTGAAAGTACCTAATATTTTCCAGCCATCCCCTCTATGTTATTTAAATGCTAGTAATCTTGTTCATGGCAATTTCAATAAGCCACAGCAGACATATAATGCTTCCTTTTTTAATAGGTGCAAAGTGAGTTATTGTCACAAAGCATATATATGAAAAAAAGATGTGAAGAGAGAATCCTGCCTAATCTCTGTAATAAGGGCTTGTGAGGGTGCTAACATGGTCACCTGAATTATGCATGTCTATTGTGTTCAAATATCATAAATCGAAGCATGAATACCCTCCAAATCATTTTCAGTTCATGAACATTTATATACAGAGCTCTTGAGCACTGCAAAGACAATTAGTCATATTTGTATGCCGGAATTAATTGAGAGTGAGATGCGGGAGGCAGAAAGAGAGAACAAAGAATGCTTTTTGTCAGTTCTTCCAACTGACAGGGATAATTAGATATATGAAATTGAAATTCCTCAGCAGGGGGTTTCTGTTGACAATGAATTTTCTTTTGATTCCATTCTGTTATTCTTTTATGCTGTCATCTGTGGCAATTTGTTATTCAGCTTGAAGCTTAAAAAAGCAAAGCATTCCGCTTTTATGAGTAGATGATGTCAGTTTGTACACTGCTGGGAAATAGATATTAAATGTAATCTTTAAACTAAAAAAAAAAAAAAAAAAAGAAAGAAACAAAAAGAGAGGAAAATAAAATCAGTTAAAGAGACAGTGCTCTGTTTACATAGCCCACAGAGTAAAACTTTTCTGAGAGGTAGAACTTGCTTTGATGGTTTTTAACGATGTTAAGGCTGCATTAATGTTTCATCTGCAGTAAAAGACTGAACTGTGGAGTGCATGCTGGAGTGAAGATTTGTTGCTAGGAATAGCCATTTAAGGCTCTTTGACTGTTTCCAAAATGCTGGAGTCTGCTTGCCGACATCACTATAGTATATTAACATTGTACTTTAACCTGGATGCAGACAATATTCTTTCCCATTCCCAAATACCAGACCTGACCAAAAGGATGTTAATAGGAAAATTGCAAAGCTGTTTAGTACTTTAAGGCATTTGGAAGCAGCGGTCTGCCTGGATAAGAGCTGTTTATGCACTTTATGAAACCTCAAACACAAGCAGGGAGCCAAAGCAAGGGAAATCCCAAATACCGCCTTCTCTTGGCTGTTTAGCTGTGACAGGTTTGTAGGCCTGCTGCTATCTTATCCAAAAACTTCATTTTTGCAAAGCTTAATAAAAAAGGGGCAAAAAAAAATATTTTATAGAGTAGCTTCATCAGGTATTTGAAAACTAAGACAGCTGCAGAATTTGGTCCTTGGGTAAAAATAAAGTTTTTTTTTTTTTTTTTTTTCCCATGCAGCCTCTCATGCTCTCACCTTAAAAAAGGCTCATTCAGTGTACCATCAGCACTGGCATCATGAAAGCTTTAAAAAACATTGGCTAAAATAGCTGGCTGCAAAATGTTGGTCTTGTAGTGAGAAATTTGCATGTTTACTTATTTTTTCCTTTGTGATTTTGACAGTCAGCATGTGAAAAATGTACCACATGTGCATACACTTTACTATGGAAGCCTATGCATACATATATTCCTAATAATCAGAAACATGTATAAAATCTTACCTAGGTTTTCTGGCAAGGATTTTTACAAGCATTGCATGGAATCTAGAATATGAAAAACCCATACTGTTCCACCTTCCCCCTCTCCTTTTCACTGGAGCTGATCCATTGAGCTCTCCTAGCTTTCTTTTGTCTCTTTACCTCCTCCAAAACCCCATGTTTTTTGGCATTTGTTATTTTTCAGACTGCAGTTTCTCCTTCAACAGGCATCTTGGTGACTATGGCTTTATTATATTTTATTCTATTTTTTTTTTGTTTTGTTTTGTTACTAAAGCAAACATGCACACACAGTGTTATGATGTAGTATATATTCCAGTGAACCACTGTGAGCCTAACTATACCATACGGCAGGCATATCATTACACATAACAATATTTAACTCATATTGTATCTGCACCCTCTGAGCGTTCTTTGCAGATGCAGTATCTCACACTTTATGGAAGAAGGCCCTGTTTAAAAAACTGTGCAATGTTAGACGTTAAAATAGCTGAGAATACAGTCTGAGGAACTTCTCATACTGATGAGAAGCCAGAGTGTCCCCACAGTGTCCCAATAGTGACCTAGAAGGGGAATCCCATATAAAAAAATTTAGTCTTTTTTCAGTCTTTCGCTCCATCAGTTGATGCTCCTTAAGGATGCTGCTTGTGATGACAGTTTCTGTAACCTGGCAGATGTCCACTGGAAAATGCATTGATGCCACAAAGTCACTTTATGAAGATGAAATTATTCGGTCACTACTGACCTTCGATAAAATATTACTGGTGACTCAGACTTTAAATACTATTCTTTTACTGCCTTCCTACCACTCAAATAGCAATGCAAACACAGTATTTGCAATTTTTTAATCCTGTTCTTCATCTCAGCCTGAGTTATTTTGAGAATAACATCTACCTTCATGCAGGTTTAAAAAAAAACAAAACAAAAACACACACACCACCACCACCACCACCAAAAAACAAACAAACAAACAAAAAAACAACAAACAAGTGGAGGAGTCTACATGGGATTTTATAGAGAAATTTGTGTTCAGTTCAGTAAGCCAAATGGAAGCAACTGTCTACCAAAAATGGGATACCATGTATCTCAGCCTTGTTGTTCAGGTTTAGTTCAGTAAGGACATACAATATATGCAATCAACTCCGTGCCCGAATGCGTAAGCCCATGTTAGCCTATGGTTTTGTAGCATTCTGCAGCACTCTGTGAGAGATTGCTGGAGCGAGGAGGCATACTTAGAGATCATCTCAGAACTAGGCAAAACACAAACAAAAACAAAACAAAACAAAACACAAAAACAAAAACAAACAAACAAACAAAATCCCCACACAACAAACCCTTTCCCCCCAAACCCAAACCCAAAAGAGAGTCATGTTCCGGAAAATCCAGTGTCTTAAAATTTTTAAGAGGGGAAAAAAGTGTCTTCAGAAGTTAAGCAGCAGCAATGATGCAATGATTTTTATTTTTTTTTTCAAGAATGCAGAGGTGACCATCTGCATGCTTTATTGGTCCAAATTCAAAACTATTTATTTATTTATTTATTTAATTATTTATTTATTTTTTATAGCACAAGCTCAGGCCTCAATTGCAAATTTTAGCACTGACATAAGACTAATATTCACAGTGTGCATTTATGAAAATCAAACATATTAATTGGGGATGACTGAGATGCTGATGCATTAATAGTTGTTGGCATTCACACACATTAAACATCAAAGCATCCACAATACTCTGAGGAGAAAATTAGCAGCTACAACATAAAACTTGCTTGTTTCATAGCCATGATGTTTTCTTTTTCTTCTTCTTCTATTTATTTATATATTTTTTCATTTAATCAATGTATCCAATAACATGGAAATCTTAGAAGATCCTCAAGACATAAAGAAGGTAATACCATTGCCAAAGTAGTATATATTTTTTGTTATGAAAAACATCCAACAACACCTAGCCTGAAAACCTGGAAGCTTGTGACACACATCTTGTAATATTTGTGGAACATATTGATTTCAGATTGATTTCAGTTTTCATGCTATGTAGCGTTGTATTTTGTTTTCCAAAAGTAGTAGTACTTTGTAGGCTAAAGGTTTGCTAAGTATACTAAAAATGTTTAATTTCTTATTGCCTTTTAAATGTTTTTTCTCATGCATCCTAACTGATAGGAGTCAACCTTATGCAAAAGAATGGCCCCAAATTTAGCTATGATCTTGTTTCTGATGCACATAAGCATTCACTTGTCTGTGATGTAGTTCACGGTATCACTCCAGAACATGGTTGATGGCTGTTGTCAGGGCAGAGATCACTGATTTAATATACCTTTCAGAGAAGATTCAATGTATCAGGGTTGCACTCTTTCATCTGTGTATTGCTTTGTAAAATGAACTACATGGGCAGAATAGATGTTCATATGATCTTTCTTAAGACCAAATTAAATCACTATTGATTGGCTGCTCTGCCATAAAAGAAGGGAAGTTATTATCTGAGTCCTTCCATCATACGTACAAATATCATTTTTAAAGCCAATTGGTAAAGCAAGTAGCATATGATTCTGTGATTCTATGATTACATAATACTCTAGCTTATCACAATGAAAGGGTTGTACAGAATTCCCTTTTACACTTTCTAAAAGTTATACATGCTGAAGATAAAACTCCAAAGCTTATTCTTGCAGATGTTTTAGAAGAACCACATGATTAGCTAAATGAGTGCTTCCTCTTTTTTTTTTTTTTTTTTTTTTTTTTTTTTTTTTTTTTTTTTCTGTTACAGGGGATGAGATAGCCTGCTTGCAGATACAAATGCTGAATTACTTCAAGTTCTGGCAAGTGATTGCCTATAAATGTCTTTTGCCAGATAAATAATCTCATCTCTTTTAGACCACCAGCTTCATTCCTAAATTGCTTTCCTCCCTCATTCTCATTCTCCTTGCAGCACGTGTTCTTCTGACTGGACAGAAGAACTGTTACTGGCTGGGCATTGGCAAAGACACAACAGCAGAGACCATCCTATGAGAGTTTCTCACACTGCATTGACCGAAAACAGTGCAAGTGGTTTGGAGTGCAAAATCAAGGGGCTTTGAACCTCTTCAGCTTTGCAGATAAGTGCCATGATGATTGTTTTGGCAAGGATTAAGAGATGCTCTCTTCTGACTCGCTGTGTGGCAGCCTGAACCGACGCACTGAAAGAAGGATGCCTGTATCTCTACCAACACTTCTCATTTAATGTTGCAACTCTTTGGAATGAAAGATATTAACTTCCCCAGCTTTTCTCAGAAGGTGAGAAATCTTCTTCTAACCTCCTTTCAGTGTGAGGTGACGCTGGGCTCTAAATGACTCACACCTTCCTCAAAAAGAAGCTGAGGGACTTTAGAGGAATGAACACTAGCTCTTACTGATGCTTTAAGATAGCAGCAAAATATGTTGACCATCTAGGGAGAATTACGGTGTTTCTGTTTGTGAGCATTAAAAGAAGTAATATTCACCTCAATTCTTTGTTTAGCTCCATTATTGTAACTATTATCATATGTTTTATTATTTATTTATTTTAATTCCCTGCAGTGGTAGATAGATACAGGTCATCCCCATTTCCATCTCCCCCTCCTCACCTCCCACACTGTGTCTTTTTTCATTAAATTCTAACCACTTGCCCTTTCTTTACAAAATTTACGTGTTCTGATCAGGGCAATTCTTATGTCTTCAGCATGACCCATGAAATACCAAACACCAAAGGAAAAGAAAGAGATGGGGGAGGGAATTGTTTTCCTGCACCTCCTCTTCATTCTGGTGAGATTTGTGCCAGATGCTATGTTCTGTAAAGCAAACAGCCAGGCATGTCTTCTAACTTCATAATTACGTGCATATATTCTCCACATAATAAAACTAGAATAAAATCACTCTTTCCCCACAAGTAGTAAATCAAGCAAATGGTGAATTAAGTTTGTCTGATGAATGTTGCTCTTTATAAAATTAAGCTGTTTACAATGTGTGGTTCATCTTCTTTCACATGTTTAATGATTTTATTGCTTAGTATTTGTTCTATTATTCCATTATTGTTCTATTATTGTGCAAGGAGGAGAAGTTAGATTTCTCTGCTGTGGTTGTTAAAATCATCCTTTTTTCCATTTCTTTGAAACATAGGGTATTTGCTACTTTTTTCCTGATTACAACTCAAGCAAATACAATAAATGTTTCTCTTACATGTGTATCATATATTTTTCTCTAATGCAGTGTCCTGTTTTTGGCTAGGATAGGGTTAATTTACCACCTAGTAGCTGGTAGCACCTATGGTGCTGTGCTTTGGATTTAGGATGAGAATAGTGTTGATATCACACTGATGTTTTAATTGTTGCAGAGCAGTGCTTACACTAAGCCAAGGACTTTTCAGCTTCTCACATTGTCCTGCCAGTGGGCAGGCTGGGGTTACAGCAGGAAATGGAAGGGTACAGAACCAGACCAAACTGGCCAAAGGGGTATTCCACACCATAGGACGTCATGCTGAACAATTAATATGGGGTGCCTGGCTGGGGTGGGGGGACCAGCTGTTCGGGGATAGACTGGGCATCAGTCAGTAGGTGGTAAGCAATTGCATTGTGCATCACTTGTTTTGTACACATTATTAGTAGTAGTATTATTATCATTATTATTATTATTTTCCTTTATTTTCTGTCCTAATAAACTGTCTCTATCTCAACCAGGCTTTCATTTCTTTCAAATTCTCTCTCCCATCCCAGAGGTGGGGGTGGGGAGGGTGAGCAAACGCCTGTGTGCTGCTTAGCTGCCGTCCGGGTTAAACTACAACAGGCAGGTGCAAATGGATGAGTACTGAAGCACAGATTTTTGTTCTCCAAATTTAGAGGAAGAAAAGTTTGTGTTGTGGAAAATAGTGTTTCTCACAAAATAGGAAGTTTTTGCTTTAGTTTCAGTTTTAAAATTTTTACAACAGCATCAAAAGAATCTCTAGCTGAAACATTATCAGGCAACAACTTTGAGATTTTTCTGTTTCAAACCATTTTTTTGTTTGAAACACCCAAACAACATTTTCAGCTTCCCACTTACTGAAGCAATTAAGTGAATTTTAGGAACACTCATGAAATATTTCCTTCAAAGCAACACTACACTTTGCTCACCAAAGCAATTTTCCACTTACATTTGGCCCAGAGCTGTGTATAGGTGGCATTCTGTGCCCATATGGTGTGTACTGTACACTTGCTGGGACCGTCTGGAACCAGCAGACTGAATGGCAAGATTTCTACCTAGTGGGCTGAGCAAAATTTCAGATGGACAAGAATCTAGAACAGGAGTAAACGATATGAAAACAAATTAATTGATGGAGACTGACGAGAAAATGTGATGACTCCTACTTGGCTGGGGGAGGAGGAAAGACAACTGCTCCCAAAACCTGAGATGAACACAGTGGTGGTGGGAAGCCTGATGGCCAAAAGGAAAAAGCAAAGACACTTTCATGGAAGTGTTTTCTGAGTGTGGGAGCAGACAGGATGGCAGGGCAGACAGGGCAGCAACCCCAGGGGTGCTGGTAGGTACTGCCATACCCAAAAAGCTGCTGCCACATAGCTGAATAAGATGACTGGTTGCTGTGGGATGAGAGGAAGGCAGAAGAGCAGATGACACAAGTATCACGTGCATGTTTGAGATCTCGTCTTGGAGGAAGCAGGGCAGTCCTCTGCCTGCCACTCTTTCTATTGCCCTTGTCTTCTCTACCTGTGAAGTGTGACTGCAGGGTGTTGAGAGTGCTTTCAGAGACAAATGAAGGCAAGATTGTGCCAACTGGCAATTTTTGCTGTTCAGTTTGTGGTCTCTGTGAATAATTCACCCTTAGGCCTCTTTTTCACTGTAACCAATGGAATTATACAAACAGAAATAAATAGAGTCCTGTGCAAAGGATGGTGCAGCACAAAAATTCCTTATCTTTTGAAGTTGTAAGTGGTATACTACCATCCAGATATTGTTATATTTCATCCCAGAAAGGAGAGGCATGAAAAGTTAAGACGGAGAATCAGAATTGAAATTTATAACATGATTTTCTGAGTTTCTTCTGTGACCAAAAGCTACTCTCTTCCTACAGAAGCATAGCTCTTACATATTAGCAAGCTATTCTGCTGCTTTTAAAATAGCCTAGAAAGATTTTCAAAATCAGAAAATACGCAAGCTATTGTAGCCTAAGGCTGGCATTAACTTGTACAATGATAATTTATATTTTATGTGGGTTTTATTTTTATACACCTGCTTTTCTTTGTAATTCATAAAACAAACAAACAAACAACAACATCAACAAAAATTGATATCAAAGGAGTTTCACTTCAGTGCCTTATAATCTTTAATCTTTTCTGATATCAAAGGTAATGTCAAGAAGGAGGGAAACATGTAAGTTGAAAAAAAAAAAAGAATGTAGTCTTATTTTCTGATTATTTTGAATGTATTGCATATTTATTTCTTATCTGTTTTTCTACTCTGATACACTTCCTGTCAATCATTTATGTAGTGATTTTTAATTCCCATTTTTATTAAGCTTTGTAAAAAGAAAGCAACAGTCCTGCAAACCTGTTATAGCTGAACGACAGCCAAGAGAAGGCAGTATTTGGGGTTCCCCTTGCTTTAGTTCTCTGCTTTTGTTCTCCAAGGTTTCGGAAGTGCATAAAGAGTTTTTACCCAGATGGACCACTGCTTCCTCCAGCGTCCCCTTTGGGGGTTGACGTTCAGCCCTGTCTCTGCCTCTGTAGGATGGGAGACACGAGGAGTCATGCAAAGATGTACACTCAGGTTGAAAAGTCAGGAAAGTGCCCCATGGAACATGGGGGAAATGTCTTTGCTTGGTGAAGATGCTGTGCTGAGTAGCCTCATAGATTTGACTCATCCTGGAGTAACGCCGTGACTTCTGCTATCTTACACAAGGGTTGAGAGTAAAGCGTGCAAAAAGGTCCTTTGCTGCAGCAGCGGTGCCTTCAAAACCTGAGGGAGGGATTCATTTATGGTAAGACAATGATCAGGCTCTTTGATCATTTACACAACAGGGTTTCAGCAACATCTGAATGGTGGTTTCAAACAGAAGTTGACCAGCCAGCTCCCTGAGAGCATTGACTTGTCCCTGGGTCGGCGCCTCACGGTGGCTGTCCCTCAGATGGGTCTGTGCTGCAGGTCAGGGATGGTGCGACAAGAGTCCTCCCAGCCACAGCTCCACCACGAGATCACAGAGAAGGACACAGCAGATGTTAATTTTTAGCTGACATCCTATCTCTGTGTTACCGCTGCACCCCTCTCCCCAAGCCAGCAGTGCTGTGCTTTTAATTCCTTAATGTGTGACCCAGCAGCCCGTATCATCTTACAGGGAGTGAATAGGAGAGTGAAGGGCAGGCTGTGTGGTCACTGTTTTCAATATGCCTCCTGCTAGCCATTACATCATCCTGCTACTCTCTAAGAGGATTTTCAGCAGGCTTGGCTTCGTTATTAAAATAGTAATTAATTTTTTCCTCTTCACAAAACCTGAGGACCTTCAAATGGAGGCCTCGGGAGTGAGGGCAGCTTCCTTTTGAAAGTGGCCTTTCTAGAAGCCATAATCGGCTCTCCAACTTTACAGTACACATGTTCCCCAGTAAATGTGATTAAAGAGCCACACAAAAAAACCCTTGCAGAAAATTAATTCAGTTTCCAGAATAAAAAGTTTGATAAAGTTGTGCAATGCTCCAATGACAACACATAATAGAAGTGCAGAGTTTTATCCTCTTGAAGGATAAATGAGCGGCCAGAAAGGTCTGGTAGTTCCCAGAGTAAAAACATCTGCTACAGCTAATTCACTTTAGCTTTTGATTGTAAAATTCATTAGCCATATCAGGCAGCTGTAGTTTCAAACATGTTGCTAGGAAGTACAGTTTTACAGGCTGGGATGCCATTTGTTCTCCCCAGCAGTGGCAAGGTAGCATGAGTACCCAGTGAAACGCAACCTCCTTCAATCCCAAAATAAGAACTTGAATGATGGGGGAGGGAAGGCAGACAGGAAACACTAAATGCAATGGTGTGCCAAACACTGCCTGACTGGTCCTCCCAGTTGCCAGATCAATACTGTCTGGACGACTCAGCCTTCTTGCAGGCTTGGGAAGGAACTTGCTCTGTGGATTATAAAGAAAAACAACATGCTCATACATAATATGTCTGTGCATTTCACTTCTCTGCTCTACAATACTTTTTTACAAATTTTATTAAGCATACAGGTTCAAGTAAATTTTATGGAAAAACGTTTCCACGTGTTATTTAGATAAAGAGATGATCCCCAAGTGGATTTAAAAATCTGTATATATACATATATAAAGATGTGTGTATATATGTTTAAATCTTAAAATATATATTTGCATTTATATATACTTAATATTTATATCTTATTCATATTCATATATACATTCATATAGTTATATAGGTTTACAGCATATAGTTATATCATAGTTATAACTGTAGTTAGTTCATCTAGCATAAGAAGAAAAAGACCAAGACAAAACTGCATTTTTTAGATATTTTACTCTTGTTGACTGATCCAGATAGAAGATTATTTTAATCTGCTCTCTGAATATAAAAATAAAATTACAATAGCAATTTTATCACTCCAGGCTTCTGACCAGCATCCTGCCAGCCCTTTTGGTGCACAGGTTTGCTTTTAGCTACACACTGATCAAATTCCTCATAACTCACTTGAAATACCCTGTTATTTGGGCTCAGTTTAAAAAAAGAAGCTGAAGTGGGAAATAGACACAGAAAAATTGTGCTTTGTGCCAATCAAACAATGATTACTCTGTACTGAATGAAATTTTCAGTTCCTAGAGGGATGGAAAAAATGATTTTTTGACATTATTATACCTCATAAGACTGGTGATAGCCAACAAGCGTTGATTTTTGCAGGTCAGAAAGATTGCCTAAACAACTATCAAACCATCACTGAGTGTTGCAAAAATATTGTCCCTCAAGAAAATGTGACAAACTGACAGCCATGAACCCACTGCTCCCTTTTCACAGGTTACAATGAATTATGCAGGATTGACACCTATGAGATATGAGGATACAGGGACAATCAGCCTGGTGATGATAAGCTCCATATGATTAAAGCTGATTCCAGCACAACAGTTTTGTATTGTTAGCCTTTGACTGCATAGGATAGAATTTGATACTTTCCTCCATTGCAACACACCCAAACCGTTCTAAAGAATTTGATAAATTTACTCAGTTTGCCTTCTCACAGTCATAATATTTTGTCATTGGGAATGGTCAAAGCTTCTCTGATAATGAGAGACTGGTGAGAATCAATCTGCCCAGCAGCAAGATGTTAGTATAAATATGACATCCTTTGAAATTTCTTCTACCCATTTCAGCTTTCACGTGACATAACAGATGTGCATTGTGAAAACTGTGTTCCATATTTTCTCCTTTGTTAGAGGAAAACATTGAAAAAAACGTTGAAAAGATGCTGACCTGGGGGTCCTGGTGGACAGCGGGATGACCATGAGCCAGCGCTGTGCCCTGGTGGCCAAGAAGGCCAATGGCATCCTGGGGTGTATCAGAAGGGGAGTGGTTAATTAGTAGGTTGAGAGAGGTTCCCCTCCCCAGCTACTCTGCCCTAGTGAGACCACATCTAGAATATTGCATTCAGTTTTGGGTCCCTCAGTTCAAGAAGGACACAGAACTGCTTGACAGAGTCCAGCACAGAGCCACAAAGATTATTAAGGGAGAAGGAGCATCTTCCTTATGAGGAAAGGCTGAGGGAGTTGGGTCTCTTTAGCTTGGAGAAGAGGAGACTGAGGGGTGACCTTATTAACATTTATAAATATGTAAAGGGTGAATATGAGGAGGATGGAGCCAGGCTCTTCTTGGTGACACCCAATGATAGGACAAGGGGCAATGGGTGTAAGCTGGAACATAGGAGGTTCCGCTTAAATATGAGACAAAACTTTTTTGTGGTGAGAGTGACAGAACACTGGAACAGGCTGCCCGGGGGGGTTGTGGAGTCTCCTCCAGAGACTTTCAAAACTCGCCTGGATGCATTCTTGTGTGACATGATTTAGGTGTTCCTGCTCTGGCAGGGGTATTGGACTAGATGATCTTTCAAGGTCCCTTCCAATCCCTAATATTCTGTGATTCTGTGATTCTGTCAGCCTGGTCATTTCACAAGGTTGTGAATTTAAAAGACTGATGGAAACATTTTCACCTAAGTTGCCAATTCAGCAATTTTGGAAAAGATTCTTTTCAGCTCAAAGTTTGTTTATTTTATAGACAATTAAAAAAATATATCTTTAAATAAACTGCAGGATGTTGACTGGTATTCATATATTTTGCTTTATTTTCACCTCTTTGTCTTTCATTAGACACAAATATCAGCACTCCCTTTTACTTCAAATGGGACCAGGTTCTGCTGGTCTGAGGGTCAGCATAACAAAAGTGGAGCAGTGATTTTGTGGACATTATTGAAAAAATTTATCGACACGTATATTTAATCTGCTAGGTCCCTTACAAGAATACATTTATCTGTTCACTGTAATTAGCTGCATGGAATTATTGAAGACAATTCTTTTTTTTTTTTTTTTTCCTTCCTTGATGATTAGATGATTAGAGAAAATATACATGATGATGATTATGACAAAAATATCAAGCAGAACAATAAGCTACACTGAGCAAAAACTGACTTGCATTACAAGAAGATTACAAAATAACCTTTCTAACACTTATGGTATTTTTGTCTCACTATACTCAAGAGCTAGCAATGAAAAGGAAAATAGGGTTGTGATATTCATAGCTGAAAAGCAGCAGAAACTCTGATGTAGAATTACATTAATTTAGATTATTCAAAATTAAAATTAAAAAAATTGATTTATCAAAATACAGATCAAATTTTTAATTTCAGATTCATGTAGGCTTAAGTACAAGCAGATTATAGCTGCAAGGATAATATATATATTTTTTTACAAATGAATTTCAGAGAGAAAAAAGAATTTAACAAGATTAAACAACAACTTTAATTAAAAATAACATTATTTGCACTCTTGAGAGATTTCAAATGGGTGATATCATTAATGACCTGTTGCAGAATTTCACTGTATGGTGCAAAGGTTTACAGGATCTTGATCTTTATTTGGAAATTATATTGCATCACACCTGAAATAAAGAAATTCTTGCTAAGTAAAAAGAAAAAACCCCGCCTCTGAAAATACATGCTTTTGTTTCTTCATAATATAATGCATATGAAAATAGCATTACACATGAGTATAATGCTTTCAAGAATATCCCAACTTTTCCCTTCACTATGTAACTGAAAACAGTACTTCTCTTTTTTAATTTTCCATAGTGTACCACAGTATTATGTCCAAAACTCCATAGCTTAATTTTACTTGCTGATAGCAAACAGAAAATCTTCCCCAGCCTGACTGTTTTTTGTCCCTAGTGATTTTAAAGAGTGCACTTTTTCTTCTTAAATACGATATAAAGTCTGTATTATTTACTGTGGAAGTTTCCACTATTGAGATAATGATTGCTAATATAATTGAGTGAGAACATTCTGTTTCCTAGTAGACAGAGGTCCTGTGCAACCTTGCACATTTAAACAAAATGATTACCAGCAATCACCTACTTGAAATTCCTCCAAGGGTTTTTGTGTAGAGCATACGAATACACAAGAACAAAGACAAAATACACATTTTGTTCTATTTTAGTAGTTCTACTTAGATTTGAACTGGGAAGCTGCAGAACTGGGAACGATCATTTCCTTCCATTTTTTCTGAGTTTGACTAAATAAGTTAATTGCTCTAAGATGGAGATCTTGGGATTTACTTGCATGAGCTGTGGCAACACAGTACGTGAGTGGCACACACAAGTAACTACAGAACTTGTTTTGAGACACGTGGACAAAATGAAATAACAGTAAGGAACAATTATATACAAATATCTAACTATCCTGAAAGTGTTTTTTTATCTGACCGTCTAACAGTTGCCCAGATGATCTTAATGGGCCCAGTCCATATACTCACAGACTTAGATAATGAAAGCACTTGCAGAGTACACTGAAAACAGGGATGCAATCCTCTGAGGAGATCTCTCTCTATTGCTCAAGTAGGGAGGGGAAAAGACAGTTTAGGAAAACTTTCAAAAGCACACATATGGTGGATGTCAAACGTTGGGGAATATCAGCACTCTGACTTTAGTTAATGTCATCCTTTTTATTTAGTTAGTATCATTCCTTTGCTTTCACCATGTATTTCCTTCGGGAATATATTTAAGCAAAGATTTAATTTTGATTAATGTTGCTGAGACCTGAGCATGTGTCTTAGAGTCAAGTACATGTTAAATCAGGTTTGATTCTGCCTTACCAACAAGGCTGCTGCATGCTGGCTCTTATGTATACGGTGTCCCAATATGTGAGAGTACCCCTGTTCCCTGCTACATTATTGTAAGACAGAAAAGTAGGGAACTGAAAGTTTTACCTATGTTCAACATTTTGATGCATGCTATTAGCATTTGATTTTTCCTTTTTCTTTTCCTTTTCCTTTTCCTTTTTTTCTTTTCTTTTTCCTTTTCTTTCCCTTTCCCTTTCCCTTTCCCTTTCCCTTTCCCTTTCCCTTTCCCTTTCCCTTTCCCTTTCCCTTTCCCTTTCCCTTTCCCTTTCCCTTTCCCTTTCCCTTTCCCTTTCCCTTCCCCATTCCCCCTTCCCCCTTCCCCCTTCCCCCTTTCCCCTTTCCCTTCCCCGTCCCCTCTTCCTCTTCCTCTTCCTCTTCCTCTTCCTCTTCCTCTTCCTCTTCCTCTTCCTCTTCCTCTTCCTCTTCCTCTTCCTCTTCCTCTTCCTCTTCCTCTTCCCTTTTTTTCCTTTTCCTTGATGGTATATTTTATCTTCCATGTCTGGGAACATTACCCCTAGTTGCATTATACCCTTTCTCCATGAATGTGCTTAGCCCTTTGGTTCTCCCAGAAGTAGCTAGTATTCAGCCTGTCACAGGTACGTGAGGCTAATAGTTCAATCACTAGGGAGAAAAGAGGGAGGAAGATGAAAGGGCAGGAAATGTCTGTTATGGCCCCAAAGGAAATATTTGTAGGAAAAGGGGAACAACAGCAAATAAAGTGCTAATTAATGTCCAATTCCAGCACTGATATACAGACCACAACAACAGTCAAAACACAGCTTTCTGTTCCACCAACTGCTCAAGAGCTTTTGTGTTGTAGCATTATGTAAACATACATCTTCAAATTTTGAATTTATAAAATTATTAAGTCCACTCCTCAATATATGCTTTCTGTTTAACTATGTTTTCATCTTCAGATAAGACCTAATCTTTTTCTCTCACTATAATTTTTAATGTATTTGACTGGGGTTTGTTTGTCAGTGCTGTTACTTGCTCAATACATACTGAATTTATAGTATCAAATACTTGAAATAGAAACAATCTGGAGGGTGTGGTGGGACAAGAGCATATTTGATAAGCTGGAAAAAAAAAAAAGAGAATGGGTTTGGAAATTAAACTATCAAAGGCCTAATGGGGCTTTCATGGGAAATTCTGGAACTCATGATCAAATTCAGGGGATCTGAAAAATAAGGTGACACTTATGGTACTAATTGTCTGGCATTGTCCAGAAGAAATTATTGATACTGAGCATTTTATTGGGAAGCATAAGAGCAACAGTAGCACAGTTTTAATGTAACTGCAATGGGGACAAGGAACTGACTAAATCTGCTGTTAAAAGAACAAAAATGAAAGTTGAAATTCACAAAGGAATGTCATGATGATCAATTATTTCTGGTGTTTAGTACCTGAGAATCACATCTTAATGTAAAATGTTATTTGCTGGTGACTGAATGCCAGAAATAATAATCTGACATTAAGCTTTTGTGAATCTGACCAAATGAAAACCTAAGAAGGGAATTTATAGAACAGAGTGCATTTGTTTCAGAAATGTGCAGTTTTTAGAATTTAGATGACTGAAATATTACTCATTACCCCATAATCATAAAAGGAACATAATAGTTATAAAATATAAATAAATAAATATGTGAAAATCCTGCATTGAAATATTTAAAGAAATGGCATGGGAAGACATAAAACTTGAGAGTCAGAGTGGAAACATCTGACATACTAAGTTGCCTGTGGCAGCTTTGTATGGAAACAGCAGGTGATGTTACTTATTGTACAGCATATATTATAACTCATGTCCAAAGAGGTTTGAATATCTGCTGAGTTTCTTAACCCATGTGCTCATGACTGAAGGACAAGGGAGAAGCTATCGATGAGAGACATTTTCTGTAGAGGAAGCACTTTCACAGCTATAATCATGACAGCAATCAATATATAGCTGTCGAAATAATTTTCATTTCAGAGCCTTTCAGAGTCTTTGTATGTCCCTGATACACACTGTCAGACTGTACTGAGGTAAAATTTTGAGCCAAAACCCATGCATTGCTCTGCCAACCTCCTGTGAGCAGTGACTTTGTCTCTACCTTTGATTGCTGGCGTTGCCAAATGTTTATAGCTTGGTTGGAGGTCCCTACTCCCACTGGGACAATCCCTCCCCTCCAAGCCCTGCACTGGCAGTCAGCTGCTGGAAGGCATCTACCTGAGAGAAAAAAATGAACCACATCTCTCTCACGTACCATATTGACATAAAACAAAGCAGCCGCAGGACACAGCTGCCTGAGTCTCAAGAAGATGGGATCCCAAGAAGATGCAATCCCAAGAAGAAGCACTGCTGTGCTGAGTTTCTGTCTCAAGTAAGTGTCTACAGCAGAACAGTAGCAAAAACCCTTACCCAACTTTTGTCATGCATGACAAAGATGGGAATTTTTAAATATACACTGGTGAAAATAAAGATAGATCTTCTATAGTTACACTTTTACACACATATTATGTTTTTTTTAGCACCATATGTTTATAATCTTGCACTCAGTGAATAGTTCAGCATGGTCTTGTAGATTCAAATTTTCACAGCTTTATGTTGTAAGTCATGATTTCTTCCTGTACATGAAGGGGTGCGTGAAGAAATGGCTAGGCAAGAATTTTTCTTCTTGCATATATGATAATTTTAGCCCTCTTATTTTCAGGTGTGGAGGACTGCACAAATTCAAATTCCCTTAGGAGCACTCAAGACACACACTATGCTTAAAGCATTACCTATCCAAAAATGGCAGTACCAGATTCCATCCTTTGACTAAATGTAACAGCTTGCTTTCTGTAAATACCTTCCAAGTTCCGCAGCTTTGGAAAACAAAAACAAAAACAAAGCAAAACAACAAAGCCAAACAAAACAAAAACAAAACAAGCAATAACAACAACAACCAACTGGAATCTTTCTTTATTCTCCTACGTATTCAGTAAGTCAATATTTACTTCCTTCAAGTAAGTAAGGCTTACATGGATGAACTGATGGGAGAAATTGGAGCTTTATCTTTGTAGCAACACAAAATATATAAACTGGAGTACATAACTTTCCTCACTCCCACCTTCATGGAAAAAAAAAAGTACTAAATATAAGGTCAGGATTATAATCAAAACCTTTTGACCCTTTTCCTTCTCTGAAAAGACGAGTCACTTTCTTTTCTTTTTGTTATTTTAATCTTGCAGATTAGAAGAAGAGAAGATAAAGATCTGTGAAGCACTGCAGTAAAGTGGAGATTAGGATTAGTGGAGTAAAGATTAGGATTTTTTCACCTTGCAAGAACACTTGCAATTCTGGTGAGAAATCTTTTGAAATTGTCTCCATTTGAGTTATTGTTTTGACACTGAGATTGGTTTTTCAAAGGATGAACACAGAGGTTAAATAAAATGCATTTCCCAATGTCAAATGTATTGATGAAATCGAAGTGAAAAGCATGCGAGAAGTGAAATTTCTTTCCCAGGCTATGTTTGTGCCTCTGACTGTTATGATGGTTCCTCCTTGGGCAGGAATTCCTACAAGCTGGATAAACACATGCACCCTCTGCTTAGTTGTGCTGATAAATACCCTACCTGTGTGTGTGCTCCTGTATCATACAAGGCATTGGCAAAGTATTCAGACAAACACAACACTGGACAAGATAGGTGTGATGGAGAGGAACACATATTCTTTTTGAACAGCTAGCAAAGTTTACAGGCTTCAAATGATTTAAACCAGTTATGAAGCAAAGATCATTTGTTCTTTAGTGGAATTCTCTGAGAAGAGTGTATTGTACATGAAAATTTTTTTACCTGAACAGATTCAGGAGTAGGAAAATACAAGCATATTCTATACAACAACTGTTATTTTTCCACAGATTGACTGGACTTTGGCAAGTCACATTTCTTTAGTGACTTACAGTCCAAACAACATTCAGAACAGACGTAGGAACAAAAGACTTCCTGTTTCTTCACTGAGCTTTAAATTGTTTCTTTGCTTGGATTGAACTAACTTTTATTTTGGAATTTTTTATATGGGAGCTGGGATCTGTCTATTTTCACAAAAATTTTGACAAACTTGAGCTTGATTAGTCTCCATCGTAAACATTGAAGTATTTGGCAGAGAAAGATAGCAATGCGATTGTTGAGAATAATTCAGCCAAACAAGATTTTGCACACAGATACAGTTTTGATGCCTACAGATAAGTAAAATCAAAATGCAAATTGCCTTCCTATTTATGATCCTATTAATAAAACTTTTGCTTTTCCCCATATATATATATAAATATATTTATCACCTACTGTATTATTAAATTATGTCTACTTGCATCATTATCATGATATTTAAACTTCACGTTATTATTCATCAATTTCATCACAACACTGAGAGGGTTCAATTAGGTTTAGAGTATCCTGTGACTTAATGGCTCAGCAAGGTTTTAGGCTCCCAGTATTGGACCTTTTTACAACACTGGCAATAAAATGTAATTTGAAGAATGGAGACTACAAAAGCCTTTTTAACCACAGAGAGAAAGGAAGAGATACCAAATCTGGAGATTTAGTCTAGGGTTGCTTTATATTTATTTTTAAGTCATGTCTGACTTGGCACTCTCGTAAATCTAACAAAAATCATCTTACAGTAGAAGAAAGATACCTGATATAAGACTGGGACAGCATTGCTCTAGCACTTGAAAAACACTGGGGGGGGGAAAAAAACAAACACCAACAATGACAACAAAAAAAACAACAACAACAACCACAAAAAACAGGAAGATACAGTATCTCCTCCCCAAAGAGTTTACAAAGGCTTGGAAACACAGGCACAGATAAAGAGTGAAGTATTGAATGGTAGATGAGAAGCAGAGCCAGAGCTGAATCCACATCCTTTTGTCTCACACCCTATCCATTTTGCTCCTGCTTTCTCTCCTAGCTGCAGATGCAGACAATGCAGTCTTCAGTTACACTGTGTCCATGAAGTTTCTGAGCAAAGACCTGTTTCAGGTCTTACTATCTCAAGTGGAGATGAATGCTACCTGCGGTAGCGTTATCAGCGATTAAATGCCGTGAAGGCAATCACAAGTGGGACCTAGTATTTCTGATCCGTTGGTTAAATAAACCAAACCTATTACATCTACATTTTTCTATTTCATTACCTTTATAAAGTTGTAAATTATCCAATGATACCGATGATATTGTCACAATATAAATTTTTCATGGAAAGGAATGTTTTCATACAGTTACACTTCTTTGAGATGTGGTTTTATCAATAGAATTGGATAGCTTTTTTTTTTTTTTAAGTGCTGTATCTGAATTATACTGTGTCATATAATCTTTTGAAGGAACAAGGACTCATTTACTTGGTTTTATTTTCTGGGAGCTATACTTTTAAAAACACATGCAAGCTTGCAGGAGGGATTTGTCTAGGATCTAAAGCAATGTGAACTTTTTGTGTAATAACACTCTGTTACTTACAGCATTCTCCAGCAGAACACATAAACCAGGATTTGATTCCAGTAGGGCAGGCTGTCCCTTTAACCCAAAGCTAAGCTACTGGCTTTGTGCATTGATAGTGCTGTGGCTTCTGATGCATCAAGAAAAACTCGTGCACTTGTCCTCTTAACTCTTCTCTTAGGTGAAGAAGCATTATTAATAAAGTCACAAAAAGGATAATAGGGCACAGAGTATACAATTTTCATCACAGGACAATGTAAACATCTATAAGTATCCTAAATTACATCAATATTGACTAAATAACTCAGCATGTGGTTGGGACCACGTGGTATTAGACGCGGAAGTGTGAATCTGTACTGTTTAAGAGTTTCTGTGTCCGCATTTCTTAAGGTATCACCAAATCCTTCACATGCTTTTGTACACCTGTGAATAGTAGTAAAATTATCTTCTTTCCTATATCAATGATTGTTTTTGAGGTCAACAGTGTGCAATGTGGTAGATAATTTAAGTAGTCAATATGAAATGTAAATTCAGTTATTTGTGTCTGAGAATACTAGAGAAAATTGGAATCTGTCCCTTTGCAAACTAAAATGGAGTATTCTATGTGTTATTTGCATTAAAAATTTAGTTTCTTGTGGCAGTATACTAATAAATTGGGAAATTCTCAAATAAGATGTTTTTCTCATTACAAAAAAAAAAAAAGAATTGTGTTTCATTTATTGCATTTTATTTTTTAATTCTGTAGAAAAAGCAGCATTATAAGTGAACACTTATATCTGTAAAGTAGAACATTGCAAAGTTAAAAGTGTTAAAAAAAGCTTGCAATTTTATTTCAGTCACGTCACAAATATGAACTAGCCCTTAATTACTCAAATTACCCAAAACATCATGTTGTCATAGGTTCCCTGCCTCAATCAGAGCACTCAGTAGTCCTGAATGAGTCATGCTGGGTGGCAGAGGGGACACTAACAGTTAGATCCCTGCCCAGCTTATTGTAGAAGTCAGAAGGCTTGTATGCATTAAATGATTAGGCTGTGATTGTCCGTAGGTCCACATAATGCTAGAAATTCAGTCTTTTATATAGAATGGTGAAAATGGAATTGGAAGGAGGAGTCATCTGAATGCTTCTTTGGACATTTAGACTATCTCACATCTGTTGTAGAGTTTCAAAGGACTCAAGTCACTCCCATGGTCACTAAGAATAAGTTTTTCATGTGCAACATGTGAGATTTGAGATTCTAGGGTGTATCATACTGTTCCATATATAGAAATGCTGAGTTGCACACCCACAGCTGAAATTAATGAGAACGCTAGCCCATGAAGAGCCTTATGAAGGGCTAAAATGTATGTTTTTAAAATGCAGCATTGCATCAAGCTAAGTTTTACCTTGTTTGTACTAAGTACTGAAAATTAGTAGCTATTTTTTTTGCCTCTGATCTGTTAACATTTTTCTAATACTGTCAAAGCCAGCTCACTCCATCACCTTTACTGTTTTGACCTTCGAGTTGTGTGAGGGGCCTCACTGGAGGGGCTGGGACACCTACACGGCCCCATGGTGCTCCTTGGTGTGTTAAACAGAGTGCCATACCACCAGCAACAGCCTCATGCAGGTAAGGAAGCTGATGAACAAATTGCCAAAGACAGACACACAGATCCTTCACAAGATCTTTTGTGCAATGCTTGCTAATACATTTTTTGTTACACGAAAAACTTTCCATGACTTATTACTACTGCAGTTTATAGTACCTTCTAATCAACGTCAAATGAAACTGGCAGTCATTCCAGAGGAAACTAAGTAATATGCAACAGAGTTGTAGTCATAGAGATGGGGACTTAAGAAAATAGCTCATCAAAAACATGAAAGCTTCCTGAATAGTAACTATTAACTGGAAAAAAAAGTTCAAGAAAATATTATTTGTCTTCATGAGAGAAAGTAAAGTCACCAAATATAAGTAAAACAAGCAGAAAACGTGTTTAACAATATTTTGGTAAGTCAAAGCCATACTAGCTTAGACTGACCAGACCAGTTTAACAGTAAAAACAGTCAGAAAAACAAACCAGCTAACTAACAAAGGAAATAAATATTTACTTTTTGAACAGGTGTTGCACTATTGTGTGTTTAGCTAAATGAACCTTTTGAACAATATCAAACTCAAAGGAGAAATTCCTAAATTATTCATGAAATATTTTAGATGCAGAATTTTTGAAGATAAGGACAGAGAACTGGAAAGACGTTTAGAAGACCCAGACTTGAACATTAGTATATACACTTGAACTTGGAAAGCTGAAGATCTAAACCTAGAGGAGGTTTGAAGTTTTGGACAGGAAACAAAACAGGTGAGCTGAGGTCAGCAAACTATGGGAGCAGACAGAAAGAAACTTGCAGAAAGTTTCTAACTAAAGTACAGTAAACATAGTACAGAAGCTTGCCAGGGTCTCAGGATACATCATTCATTATATGTGCAAGTGACAAAAGTAGTTTGCAAAGATGTTTAGAAGACAAACATTGCTAAGGAGAAACAAGACATGTATACCTGCATGCTGAAGAAGAAATGTCATAGAAACCCTTCAAGGACAAGATGCAATGACTTAAATATTACCTTGAACAAAAGAACCACTTTTGTAGCTTTTGGGGTTCTAATGGTGGCAGAAGTTGAAGCAAAGAATATGAAAAGAAACTCTAGCTATGGCTAATACCAGCAAGTAAAACTGAAAAAAACATACTGAGGAAACCATTTCCACTCTGGATAAATGATAAAAAGGTATAAATGACTTTTTTTTTTCTTTAATTTAAATAAAGCTTGTAATTTTAGGACTCTTTTAGGGATTAAAGCATAGCAAAGAATAAATTTCAGTGACTGAGTTTATATTGTAGTTGGGCAGAATAATTAATAAAGATAGAAATCCATATGTAGATAAAAAAATAATGAAAATGTATAAGGAAGAAAAATAAAAGCTGTTATTTACAACCAGAAAATACATATCTGAAATACTAATAGGTGAAGAAATGGAACAAAGAGAAGTGAAAACAAAGGCTGGAGTGAGATTTTGTTCCTGTAAATTTGCTCAAGAAAAGTCTAGACCTACATTCCTGTGGAACACATTCAAGTACAATTCCCATTGATGTGAATAAATTACAATATCACTGAAACATAACATCTGTTCAAGTGTTAATAAATACATCAGAACTAGAGCTTATACAAGCTGTGATATTAAAAGAAAAGGCACCATAAGTTATTATTCATATTGCAATAAATAAAAGCAGAAAATCTGTAATAGAGGATCACAGCTTAAAGCCCTTGTACCTAAAAGTCTGTAGATAAAGGCAAAACAGGTGTACATTGCCAGCTCATGTTGAGCTTCTCATCAAGCAACTCCCCCAGGTTCTTCTTCTCCCCAGCCTCAGGGCTGCTCTCAGTTTGCTCTCCACCCAGTCAGTATTTGTGCTTGGGATTGTCCCAACCCAGGTGCAGGACCTTGCAGTTGACCTTGTTGCACTGCATGAGGTTTCACAAAGGCCCACCTCTCAATCCTGTCCAGGTCTCTCTGGATGGATCCCTTCCCTCCCACATGTTGACTGCACCACAAAGTTTAGTGTCATTAGTAAATTTGCTGAGGGTGCACCCAGTCCCACTGTCCATGTCATTGACAAAGATGTTAAACAGCACAGGTCCCAATACTGATCCCTGAGGAACAGTACTTGTTGCTGATCTCCACTTGGATATTGAGACATTGACTGCAACTCTTTGAGTGCAACCATCCAGCCAATTGCTTACCCACTAAGTGGTCCATCTTTCAAATTCATACCTCTCCAATTTAGAGACAAAGATATCATGGAGGACAGTGTCAAGTGCTTTGCACAAGTCCAGGTAGATGATGTCAGTTTCTCTTCCCCTATCCAACAATGCTGTAACCCCAACTTAAAAGGCCACCAGATTTGTCAGGCACAATCTGCCCTTAGTGAAGCTGGGTTGGCTGTCACCAATCACCTCCTTATTTTGCATGGACTTTAGCAGAATTTCCAGGAGGATCTTCTTCCTTATCTTGCTGGGCACAGAGGTGAATCTGACTGCCCTGTAGTTCCCTGGGTCTTCCTTTCTTTTCCCATTTTAAAAATGGGGGTTATGTTTCCCTTCTCCCAGTCTGTAGGAACGTCACCAGACTGCCCTGACTTCTCAGATATGGTGGATAGTGGCTGAGCAAGTACATCCACCATTCTGTCAGGACGAGTATCTCATCAGGTCCCATGGACTTGTGCACCTTCAGGTTCCTTAGATGGTATTGAACCTGATCTTCTCCTACAGCAGGAAGTTCTTCTTTCTCCCAGTCCCTGCCTTTGCCTTCTGGGACTTGGGCTATGTGGCTAGAGCTCATGCTGGTGAAGACTGAGGCAGAAAATCATTGAGTACCTCAGCCTTCCCCCTATCCTGGGTAACCAGGTCTCTCATTTCCTTCTGGAGAGGGCCTTTAATTTCCCTAGTCTTCCTTTTATCACTGATGTACCTACAGAAGCCTTTCTTGTTGCCCTTGTTGTCCCTGGCCCAATTTAATTCTAACAGGGCTTTGACTTTCCTAATCTGATCCTTGGCTGCTCAGACAGTGTCTCTGTATTCCTCCCAGGATATCTGTCCTTGCTTCCATGCTCTTTAGGTCTCCTTTTTCTGCTTGAGTTTGGCCAAGAACTCCTTGTTCATCCATGCAGGACTCATGGTGTTTTTACCTGACTTCCTCTTTGTTGGGATGCATTGCTCCTGAGCAGCTTGGAGGAAGTGATCTTTGAATATTAACCAGCTTTCTTGGGCCCCTCTTCTCTCCAGGGCTTTGTCCCACGGTACTCTATCAAGCAGATATCTGAAGAGATCAAAGTCTTCTCTCCCAAAGCCCAGGGTAACAAGCTTGCTGTGCTCTCTCCTTGCTGTCTTCAGGATCCTAAACTGCACAATTTCATGGTCACTGTAGCCAAGGTAGCCCTTGAGCTTCACATTCCCCACAAGCCCCTCTTTGTTGGTGAGAGTAAAGTCCAACATAGTACCTTTTCTCATTGGCTTCTCTATCGCTTGGAGAAGGAAGTTATCATCAATGCATTCCAGGAACCCCCTGGACTGCTTATGCCCTGTTGTGCTCTCTGTCTAACAGATATTAGCGTGATTGAAGATGCCCATGAGGACCAGGCTTGTGAACGTGAGGCTGCTTCTATCTGTCTATAGAGGCCCTCATCTGCTTGGTCTTCCTGATCAGGTGGCCTGTAGCAGACCCCCACTATAATGTCACTTGTCCCTGCCCTCCCTTTAATCCTGACCCATAAACTCTCTGCCAGCTTACCCATCCCTAGTCAGAGCTCCATGCACTTCAGCTGCACATTGACAGGGCAAAGCCTCCTCTTCATCTCTCCTGCCTGTCCTTCCTAAAGAGCCTGTAGCCTTCCATTCCAACATTCCAGTCATGGGAGCCATTCCACCACATCTCCGTAACACCAATCAGGTCATAGCCTGGTAGGTGTGCATACATCTTTAACTCCTCTTGTTTATTCCCCATGCTACATGCACTAACACAGAGACATTTAAGTTGGGCACCTGATGAAGCTTACCGGCTGGAGTGGCTTGGAGTGGAGTGGCTGGAATTCCCTTGTGCTGATCTTCAGGTGACCTCTTCTTTAATATTTCAGCATGTTGTACAAAGAAAAGGCAGGTTGTAATATGCAATGTCACTGAAACTATCATGAGATTTGAGCTCATCAGTAGATAAGCTGCAACTCCCAAATCATAGTGGATGAACAGCTTAGATGTGATCTTTCTGACAGTAGTTGACTGTGGGTTAGTGAATTGCAAACGCAGAAGAAGTGAACTGACACTGGCATAGCCATTTTCATGTCCACCCAAAAATGCCAGTGCCAGCTTATTAAAATCAGATCTCCAAGCAGGCCTCTCTTTAGTGATCACATTATTGATTGTTATGCATTCTTTTTTTTTTTTTTTTTCTTTCCCCAGAAAACTCTCCTGTTTTTTACTTCTGTAAAGCTCTGCCCATTGATGCCTAGGATGGTGAATAGGAGGTGCAAGTCACATAAAACATTTGCTTTCCAGGTGTTGTGGTTTAGCCCGGCTGGCAGCCAAACACCACACAGCCGTTCGCTCACCCTCCCCCCTCCCTCTCCGGGATGGGGGAGAGAAACGGGAAAGTGAAGCCTGTGAGTTGAGATAAGGACAGTTTATTAAGACAGGGAAAATAATAACAATAATAATAATAATAATAATAATAGTAATAATGTGTACAAAGTGATGCACAATGCAATTGCTCACCACCCGTTGACCGATGCCCAGCCTATCCCCCGAGCAGCCGGCCCCCCCACCCCGGCTAGCCACCCCTATATATTCTTCAGCATGACGTCAGATGGTATGGAATACCCCTTTGGCCAGTTTGGGTCAGCTGTCCTGGGTCTGTCCCCTCCCAGCTCCTGCTGCACCCCCAGCCTGCTCGCTAGCAGGACAGAGCGAGAAGCTGAAAAGTCCTTGGCTTGGTGTAAGCATTGCTCTACAACAATTAAAACATCAGCATGTTATCAGCGCTCTTCTCATCCTAATCCAAAACATAGCACCCTGCCAGCTACTAGGAGGAAAATTAACTCTGTCCTACCTGAAACCAGGACACCAGGGTTTGCAGGACAAGTTTTTTCTCATCATATGGCTATAAAGGCCAGTTGGACTTAGTCAACTCAGAATTTTCCTTGTGGCTTTTCCTCATCTACATGCAAATTAACTTCTTAAATGAAACATCCTCCAATCCCCTCTCTAGCCCTCATTTCTTCAGGGCAGCTTGTTATGATGCTTTTAATGCAAGTGCTGTAATGCACAGGTTTCTTCTAAAATCCGTCCTCTATTCTCTCCTCCTCTTTCTGCCACTCCTCGAGATGAGCTCATCTGCAAAAGCATAGACTGCATTTTAAAAGATAAATGGGAAGCTGTGGGTGTCCAGGACAGCCAACTTCATTTAGAGGAATGTGATTAGACTCAGCCAGTAGAAAGTACAACTACTTAATGCTTCCTAACCTTTGAAAGGATAAGGAGCTCCTAGGAGATGTCAATCATGTTTACAGAAGGTTAAAAAAAAAAAAAAAAAAAAGAGTACAATTCAAACAATTCAAAGGGTTAAAACAAAGTTGACTTCTGAACCCTTCTTTCTTCCCTGGTTAATGACAATGGGGACTGTATGTGTTATGACTTATGGCATCACTTCAGCTTGTTTTCATAGTCTGTCAGTGGCCAGGAAAGTGTGGAGCAATAATATTGCAGTATTTATTCGAAGAAAATAAGCAGTCATTGCTGAGCTAGGGAAGCCTGGTCATGTTTATCTTCATGGATTTAGTCAGCTGGGAGATGAATAAGAGCCAAACTTGAACAAGCAAACATTTGCCTTCTTCTCCACAGTACAGCTGTTTCACTTTGCATGGCTGAAGACATAAATCTTTCTTCAGTGGCAAGCAAACAGATTCAGATACATGGCACTAGCTAGGGGTTGCAGGACATCAGCTGAATACTTGTGGCCCTGAGTGTTCAAGAAAACAGCCACAATCTATCATAGGACAACAAAAATAAGTGGCAACAATCTTATAACGCTTCAGCAGCAAACAATAAAAAGCTGTAATTCTTCCTGTGAACTGATCTCTGACTAAATATCAGCTGTAAAAATTACTTCCTATCTATTGTTCTGCTCACAAAAGGAATTATAAGAAATTATTGATTGTAACATCCAATTGTTGCAGTGCAAATACAGACATAAGGGTTCCAAGGAAGTATAAAGCTATTCAACTTCTATTGATGCCTTCATGGGGTGACAGGGAGTGTTTCAAAATAACTTCCATACAGGCTAAAGAAATAATGATTTCATTGATATATTATTGGTGCAGGAATTAAAAATTCTATACTGCCTTGGTTAGCCAGGTAGTCTCGTGTCATAAAGGATAATGGTAGTGAACAATATTCTGGGACCTTGGTCTTTTAAAGTCTTTGGGCAGTATGATTCAGGCAATGTAAACCTGTTGCATTTACAGATACACTTCGCTCCTGGAGTCACAGCAAGACACTACTAGCTTTCATCTGCTTTAATCTCAATATTTCCTTAAAATCACAACAAAGCACAACTGAACAGAGATACCTCTCAGTCTGCACACAGCATTAATCAACAGTTTGAAGAGAGGTGCAGTAGATTTTCACCTCTTGCATGTTAGCTCTGGTCAGCATATATGCAGGTACTTTGGAATGATTTGCCTGGTAAAACCTGGGCATCCATGTTGGCGATTCATTTTCTGAATTCTGTAGAAAAGAAACCTGCATTTACCAGTCAGAAGTGAAACTGAACCCACAGGTACATCCCCTGGTGCAGATGATGCAGTATGTATATCTTGCACTATGTATGCATGCACCAACCAGACTGTCCATTCACCTAGTAAGGGAAGCAGTGGGTCACACAATGCTGCTTGACTGGGACTTGTAAGGAGGGAAGGGGAGAAAGCAGACCTCTCAGTGTTATTACTGCTACAAATCTTTGTAGTGAGCTGCATTCATGTTTAGGTAGGCAAGTCCTGCGCTACCCTATATGTTTATTTCCTTAACAGGAAATGTATTTGCCAGGAGGCAGTTTCTGTATGATGATTGTATGCGGAAGGTCATTGGGTGGTGACATGAACATAAGGGAGTCTTACTCAAGGATACCTTCAACCAAGCTACTCTGCAAAGCTCTGAGGACAAATAGAGATACATGTTTGGCTTGAGGGTCTCAAAGCAACCAGAGGGATCTCTCATTAAAACTGACAGTCCAGGCACTGCCCTTCTCAGTGAATGGATATTTTGAGTCTTTTGGTATGGACTGCTTACGCTCAGTAGCTATCAGCAGGGGGGAAAGATTGTAGGTATGTGTAATGTACGAAGATTTGGCTTTGGACAAGTTTAAGAAGAAATGAGATTGTCACCATGTTCCTGAGGCAGTTGGCTATGTGATTCCTCACCTCTCCCACTTTTAGCAAGAAAAGAGGTGGCATAAAACCAGCTGCCTGGGGAATACACCAAGAATTGCATTTCATCTTACTTTCTCTCAAAATGAGAGTCATTTGGTAGCCAAGCACAAGCATTTTAACTAAAGCAGAATTGTTTCTGCGACTCACTCCTTTTTAACTTTCACTTATTTACAAGACATTCATTGCAAAGGATCTGCCCTAAGCAGCCAGACCCTCTGCTGTTGTAAATAGTCAGTTGCGAAAATGTCCAGGAGGAGAGGGCAGATGGTACGTCCAGGAGTATAACACAATATATACTGTGATCTGCATACTGTGTCTTCCCAAACTGTAGGTGAGATATTGTGTGAGCAGCTGTTGGAGATGTAGGAGAGGAGACAGCATGAAATGAAATGGATTAATAAAAACACAGAGAAAAGTACACAGAAATGTTTTCTAGTAATGAGAGTATAAAAACCTCAGCAGCTCTCTTGTACCAAACATAATGCTTCCCCTTGTATGCACAGTACATAAAATAGCTCTTTCCTGCCTTTGGGGCTTCCTGCTGCCAAATACACAAACTCAAGTGCCGTGCTTTCACATCAGGAAAGAATAAGTGGCCCAGAGCCATTACTGGGGTGTTGAATCCAGGACGGCATATATTTTAGGCCATATACTCTCATTTTCAAAGTGTTTGTATTTGAAGTTTTTAGCCACTGCAACTCTTTCTGACCTTCCTGCATCCACTTATCTCTTGTAGTCATTTTTCTGTTTCTTTGAATACTTTGGTATCTACTGGGCTGTAAAAGAAGGATTCTTGCGTGCTGACAGTGATCTTTGTGCACAAATGCAAATTCCCCATATTTTGCTTTTTTTTTTCTATCTATTTTTTTTTTTTTAAATGGGCACCTACTCTGATTTTGGAACAGGGATCTGGGACATGCACAATATGATAAGAGGCAGAGTTGATAAAAGAGGAAGAGAAAGGTGTTTCTTGATATAAAGATAGCTTTTTCCCTCATACTGTATTTCTAAGGAACTGAAGAGCAGTGTCATTCATCTTCTCCTCCATAGAGAAAGAAACGACCTTTTTCACGGCTTCTTAATCACTGTAGTGTGACGGCAGCTCCAGTGTTTTATCTGAAAATATGACTGGATTTGAATTGCACAAAATGATATTCACCTGAAAGAGAAAGAGGTTCTAGATCAAAATCTTAATCTATTATCACTCAAACACAATTGTCAGTTGGGAGTATGGATCTAAATAATAATTTTTAAAAAAGCTGAAATTGATGTGGTTTTAGAAGGTAGAAAAGTAAAATAAGAAGTCCCATGGCCTCCCTTGCAATACAAAATCTACCACTTACCTTAAAATGCAACTCACTTCTGGAAAGAAACTCTGTGCTGTTATACGTGGCATTATAGGATTCCACACATAATGACTTTCATCGTCAGCTATACCATTTGTTCGCATTCTTGTAAGTTCTATCAACATCTGTTCAGGTACTGCAATATGGGTTGGTGTTAAGAATTCACTGTTCCTTCATTGTCTTGGTATCAACAGGCAATGTCCCAAGATCTCAGAGAAGACAAGTGCCTGGCTGCTCTCTTTCCATTGTAGGGCCCTAGGGAGACCCCTGTCTTTGTGCTGACATCTCAGAGATACATCCACAGGCTGTAACTGTCATGGAAATACCTCAGGTCTTCATGACCAGTGTTTAGGGAAGAGTCCTTGGTGATGTCTAAGATGCAGCTTGCTGGCCTCTGAAATATATGCTTGCTCACAGGGTTGATAAACATATCTCACAGGTAGAGGAAATAAAGGAAGTAATTTTGTACCAATAATTTTCAGCACTGAGCTGTCCTTTAAGATAAGACTTGAGTAAGCACACAAATGCAGGGAAATACCAGTTACAGGAGTGTGTGAAACCTTCACCTGGCTGGTCTCAGTCAGTGTATTATAGAACAGGCTATGATTACATGATTTCTTGTCATTGTTTTCTGCTTCACCCAGAGCAAAGTCAACAGAAATAAACTCCAATTGCCTATATTTAAATTAAAAACTGCTTAATCATCATTCTCCTATAACTTGTGAAGAAATGGCGTCTAATAACCTAAAAGTTAACAGTCATTAAACATTCTACCACATACAGTGGGCAAAACTAGACATAAAATAATAATTAAAAAAAAATACAGTTTATGTTGTATTTGTATGTCTAACTTCCATTAATTTCTCACTGAAAAGAGTAGACCTCAAAATAGCTGCTGAATATTTCAAATTAGATTTCAGGTCTTCTTGCAATTTTTATCTGAAGTGATTATTTGCTTTTTTTTTTTTTTTTAATCAAGAGGTAAGTTCTCTCCATGGAGGGAAATTAGTTCAGAATTAAAAACGACAAAAAAAACACCCATGCACAAAGAAAGATCCAGCGTGCTTTAGCTCCCACACTTCAGACAGGAAAGTCCTAGTTCAAGTACCATTTGTGTCACTTTGAAAAATGCATCTTTGACTCTTTGTGAAGGAATCTGGTTTGAGCAGACCTAAGCACCAGTCCACATGGTATGAGCTGTTTTCCTTTAACTATTTGGGATATGAGCTCACCTATCAGGACATGGTCTTAATTGGCTATCAGACTAAATCCATGCAATCAAATAAATGCAATCCTTGACACTAAGAACAAAAAGAAAACTCTTAACCACTTGTTCATTACTCCACTGATCTTGTTACAGATGAGCTCTCCTCATAACAACTACTAAAAGAAGTCAGTCTAAAAAAGGGGGTGGGATATGGTTCTTCGCTTATCATTAGGGCAAAATTCAGAGCTGCTTTTTGGGAAGAAGTAGGTAAAAGCTTCATCAGATTAATTTTCGGAAATAAAAGTGCACAGAATATTAAATAACCATATGTCACAAATATTTGAAATCCCTATTCAAGAAAAAACTTCATTGCTCCTAACATATGCACCCCTAGCTGTGGAATCAAAGAACTTAAAAGCTATAAATACAATATTTCAGGAGCCAAATTTAAATTCTCTCTCTCTTTTAATGACATTTTCAGCTTTAGTGCAAAAGTTTTATTTGAAAATTAATTACAGCAGATACCAGTTTTACTGTATGTATTTAATTATTTTTTAACATGACAACTAAAAAAACCTGTGGTTACACACACCAGATATGCAGTTTACTCCACAGTGGTGTTTAGCTGCTAGAAGGCCAGATACAGTAGGCACTATATTCATTGGACATTGACATTGTTTCACTTAAGACATGCCAATTAAGACCCAGTGAAGTGAGGTTCTGATTCCATATATTTATTTGTTTCATCACAACTATTAGGTAGCTACAGTGGACATTTTTTTTTTTTAATTTTTATTTTTTTTGTAAATCCTCCCTCTCTCTGAACAGGCAGACATTTTCTGTGCCATGCAGGCTTGATGGGGAACCTTTATGGGCCAGTTATTATGTGCTCATTGACAGAGCTGGGCTGGAAATGACAGCAACACCTCAAGAGTGCTTGGGTGAGCAGCAATCTTCAGTCTTAAAACCATGTCAGGAATGATAGTGCAGATGAATGAACAGAAGTAGGATTGGATGAGATCTCAGCAGGCCACTCACTATAAATTAAAATAATGGAATAGGTATGAAGACAGGATCAGGAACAAGGGGAAAAAAGTGAAGATTATGGTTGAAAAGCAGCCAGCCTCTGAAGTATTTTAAAGGAACTGAAGGATGGTGGAATAAATGCATGAAGAGTAGCGACTTTCTAAAGAGAGAGGGAGATGTGGGAGAAACTGTGTGTGTAAATGGGAACAATGCAGGACAACTATTTTGTGGTTGAAATCAAGTTTCATGTGGAGAATGAGGTATTAGCAACATAAAAAAAAAAAAAATCTTTGTCTGTGAAAAGCGGACAAGGAAAAGTTTTTCCTGAATGGGAAAGAAAAAAAAAAAAAACACACAAAAACCAGCAAACAAACATCTGGGAACACCATCAGATAATCTTAGCAGCCAAACAGCAATCTGTATCTTATTTAACTATATTACAAAGTATTTATTAAGGTACTTTGAATACATTATTAGAAACATTTCAACTGGTCCATTTAATTTGTTTTTGAATCATAGGGTAAAAGCACAGCAAAATTTCCACTGACTTTAATTGTACCAAAATTTCCCTTCTGACAGTTTCCCATCCACACTCACAATTCAACAGCTACCTTAGTAAACACAAACTTGCATGTTATGCATGTACATGTTTAAAAAAAGGATGAAGCAGCTTTTTATGAACAGTATCCTTCTGGACAAATTGTCCAATTGTGAGATGAACAGGTATATGGTACACTGGACATTGAACTGGCTGAATGGCAGAGCTCAAAAGTTTGTAGTGAATGGTGCTATATCTGGCAGGCAGCCAGTCACTTAGCAGTATTCCCCAGGGCTCAATTCTGGGTCGAATTCTGTTCAACATTTTTATTAATGATCTGGATGCGGTAGTAGAATGCATCCTTAGCAAATCTGATATTAAACTGGTTGTTGACTCTCTAGAGAGACTAGAAGCCTTGCAGAGGGATTTAGATAGATTGGAGCATTGGGTAATCACCAATGTAATGAAATTCAACAAAGGTAAATGCTGGGTTCTGCAACTGGAATGGAGTAATGTCAGACACAAGTACAGACTGGGAGATGGATGGCTGGAGAGCAGCTCAGCAGAAAGGGATCGGGGGGTGCTGGTCAACATTAGGCTCAACATGAGTCAGCAGTGTGCCCTGACAACCAAGAGGGCAAGCTGCACTTTGGGGTGCATTAAACACAGAAGAGATAGCTAGTCAAATGAGGCAATTCTTCAATTATATTTAGTGTTGGTGCGGCTTCACCTTAAATATTGCGTGTAGTTCTGGCCTCCGCAAAATAAAAAGGATGTTAAGATTGTTGAAAGTCTCCAGAGGAGGGCAACAAAGCTGGTAAAAAAGATGGAAGGCATGTCCTATGAAGAGAGGCTGAAGACACTTGGGTAGTCTAGTCTGAAGAAAAGGAGGCTAGGAGGAAACCTCATTGCTGTCTACAACTTCACAAGGAGGAAAAGCTGAGAGAGAACTACCAATCTCTTCTCCCTTGTAACTGATGACAGGACATGAAGGTATGGGACAATGCTGTACCAGGGGAGTTTCAGACTGGACATTAGGAAAGATTTCTTTATGTTAAAGGTGGTCAAATACTAGAACAGGCTTCCTAGAGAGGTAGTTGATGCCCTGTGCTTGTCAGTGTCCAAAAAGCATTTGGATAATGACCTTAATAATATAGCTACATTTTGCTTATCCCTGAAATAGTCAGGCAGTTGGACTTGATGATCTTTGAAAGTCCTTTCCAGCTGTTCTGTTCTGTTCTGTTCTGTTCTGTTCTGTTCTATTCTATTCTATTCTATTCTATTCATGTCCGGTGGAAGAAGGGGTAGGCAACTTGGGGAGAGTACAAGGAATTTGCCAGGATATGCAGAGAAAAAAACAGGAAGGCCAAAGCCCTGTATGAGCTCAACCTGGCCACTATGATTAAAGATAAGAAAAATGTTTTTATAAATATATTGATATTTATATTAATATAATATATTAAGGAGAGGCCGAGGAGAATTTCCTTTTTTTTTTACTGGACTCAGGGGGGAACATGACTACAGAGGATAAGGAAAAAGCTGAGGTTCTTAATGCCTTCTTTGCATCTGTCTTTACTAGCCAGTTCACTTATCCTCGGGGTATTCAGACTTCCGACCTAGAAGCCTAGGATGAGGAGCAGGAGAAACCCTCCACAGTTCAGGTGGAAAGTTATAGAGACCTGCTTCTCCACCTAAACTTTCACAAGTCCATGGGGCCAGATGGGACCTACCTGAGGGTGCTGAGGGAGTTGGTGGATGTGATTGCTGGGCCGCTTTCCATCATCTATCAGTGGTCTATATCATCCGGAGAGATCCCGGACGACTGGAGACTTGCTAATGTGACGGCCATCTCTAAGAAGGGCTGCAAGGAGGGCCTGGGGAACTACAGGCCTGTCAGCCTGACCTCAGTGCCAGGAAAGGTGATGGAACAGGTCATCTTGAATGAAATCACGCAGAATATGTGGGACAACTGGGGGATCAGGCCCAGCCAGCATGGGTTCATGAAAAGCAAGTCCTGCCTGACCAACCTCATCTCCTTCTATGACCTGCTAACCCACCTGGTGGACGAGGGAATTGAGTGCACCCTCAGTAAGTTTGCAGATGACACCAAGTTGGGGGGAATCTGTCAATCTGTTGAAGGGTAGGAAGGCCCTGACAAGGGACCTGGACAGGATGGGTTAATGGGAAGAGGACAACAGGTTGAGGTTCAACATGGCTAATTGCCAGGTCCTGCACTTTGGCCAAAACAACCCCATGCAGCGCTACAGGCTTGGGGCTGAGTGGCTGGAAAGCTGTGCAGAGGAAAAGGATCTGGGGGTGCTCATTGATG
>NC_066363.1:49044529-49074529 GCF_013377495.2 Cygnus atratus
TCCCCTCCTCTCCCCTCCTCTCCTCTCCTCTCCTCTCCTCTCCTCTCCTCTCCTCTCCTCTCCTCTCCTCTCCTCTCCTCTCCTCTCCTCTCCTCTCCTCTCCTCTCCTCTCCTCTCCTCTCCTCGAGTCTCCTCTCCTCGAGTCTCCTCTCCTCGAGTCTCCTCTCCTCGAGTCTCCTCGAGTCTCCTCGTGTGTCCTCTCCTCAAGTCTCCTCTCCTCTCCTCGAGTCTCCTCTCAAGTCTCCTCTCCTCGAGTCTCCTCTCTTCAAGTCTCCTCAAGTCTCCTCAAGTCTCCTCGAGTCTCCTCTGCTCGAGTCTCCCCTCTTCTGTTAACAGACATGCATAAGAGTTATAGAACTCAAATTTTATAAACATGCAAGCATATCTTAATTTTACTTCCAGTAGTAGGGAAAACAATTAAATCAATGAACTGCTTCAGTTAGTGAGGATGAGGATATGCATGCATAAGTGTTTGTAGAACTGGGATGTAATTATATAATTGCTATATCTAATACAGTATCACTTCTTAACTTAGGATCAGATTACATGTATTTTTTTTTCCGTTTGAATGATCAAAGCTTGTGTAATTTAACTCCTAACTTGGGTGTGATTCTCAGGAACAGCAGTTATACAAATGTTTTTTATCAACTTACTCACTTTTCTATTTTCCTGTGAAGATTTCTGCTGTGCCATAGGAAACGTGAGATATTTCAAATGTAGGATTTCTGCTGGTGATTTATTCCATTGATTACATTGTCATGTAATGGGAAGAGGCAAACCATTTTAACTGCTCTTATAAACTGCAGTGGTGAGCTGGATTCTTATTTAATACAATAAATTTAGTTGCTACTTTGCACAAGTTGTCTAATTGACTCCACACATTACTGCTACAGAACATTATATTCACTGGTCCCATACAGTATATTTGTACAATAATGGTGGCCACTAACTTGTGTCTGTTTAAATAATTCAGAGGGAGGGAAGTATCTGGAATTTGCTGCTGAATGATTTTGTTTATCTGTCCTAATTCAATGTCAACTGGACACTTTGCATATTTAAAACAAAAGTAAATATAATTTTTGTATTGGGTTACACAGGTTATGTTTTTTGATGGTTACTTCTTTATTTTCCCAGTTGCTTACATTTTGATCCATTCTAAAGTAAGTCTTTTCTAAGCAACATTATTTAGTAATTAACACTATGCTGATCCACATACAACATAATACCTTAAAGATTATGCTGATTTCAGAGCCCTTGTTCCAAGTCTTCCCTATACGTCTAAACACAGATTTTGAGAAGGACAGCTTCAGAAGGCCCATTGTGGTTGAGAGTGTGAGATTACTAATAAAAAAAAAAGCAAAGTGTTTAATTTTGTTCTTCTAAAATTTAAGATTCTAAGATGCCAAGATAATTTACCAAGACCTCTGACCAACATGAGCTAGCATAGGTAAGGAAATTACATGCTATTGAATTACTATCTTGTCATTTGAACATTTACATGAACGCTTTTACCCTATTGCTTTTGCAGAGTAAAAAGGTTTAATTGATGAATGGTAGCTCCCTAAACCATAATGAAAACTTTTACCTTTTTCAAAAGTAGGTCCCTAATTAGACCAGAAAAATGTGTGATCCAGAATCTCAAAACTAGAGTAGTCCTGCTGAAATTCTGGAATCCCATTATTATTACAAGGCAGAAGATCTGAGGGTCGAGTTTGGTCCAGGGCAGGATTGTTGAGCTATTATCAACTACTGCAGTGCTGAGACAACTGTGAGCTCTTGGACTTGTTCTGTAAGTGTTCTGCAAGTGTTCTGCAGACTTAAATTGTGGGGATGCTTACACCCAGGGTTTTAGGTTGAAATTTCCATCCAAGAAATGCTGCTATACTCAAGAGAGTCAGGAAAGAAGAATGTGTTACTTATAGAAAAAAATAGGAGGCACTGTGCTTTTGCCAGGCTTCTTTTTGCAGTTTTCTGTAGATATTTCCTGTTCCCTCACTTTTTATTTATGCAGATGTTGTGGTTTTACCCAGCTGGGCAGCTGAGCTCCACCACAACTGTTCTCTCACTCCCCCTCCTCAAAGGGAAAGGGGGAGAAAATACAATGGAGAGGGCTCAAGGGTTGAGATAAGGACAGGGAGATCAGTCTACAATTATCATTATGGGCAAAACAGACTCAGCATAGGGAAATTAATGCCATTTATTACCTATTACTAACAAGAGCAAGAGCACTGCTAGAGCAATGAGAAATTAAAAAAATGAACTAAAAACACCTTCCCACACCATCCACCCCCTTCTACCTCCTCCCCATGAGCAGTGCACGGTAATGGAGAATGGGGGTTGTGGTCAGCCTGTAACACTTCATCTCTGCTGATCTTTCAGCCACTCTCTTCCCCTGCTCCAATGTGGGGTCCCTCCCAGGGGGTACAGTCCTTCCTGAGCTTATTCTGTGTGGGCATCCCACAAGCAGCAGCTCTTCAAGAACTGCTCCAAACATGAGTTTATGCTATAGGGTCTAGCTGTCGGGAGTAAACTACTCCACCATGGGTCCCCCATGGGTGGCAGCTGCTTCTCTGTGGGTTCCTCTCCATGGACTATAGGTCCAGCCCTGAGTCTGCTCTGGTAGAGGATCTTCCACAGGCTGCAGCCTCCTTCAGGTCAGCTCTACATGCTCCACAGTGGGCTTCTCCATGGGCTGCAGTGTGGAAATCTGCTCCACTGTAGTACACCATAGGCTGCAGGGGGACAACCTGCTCCACCATGGGCATCTATCTCCAGAGGCTTCAGGGGAACTTCTGTCCTGGCACCTGGAGCACATGCACCCCCTCCTTCTTCACTGACCTTGGTGTCTGCAAGGCTGTTTCTCACTCTCCCAGCAGCTGTTGGGCAGCAGTTTTCTTCCCTTTCTTAAATTGGCTGTAACAGAGATGCAAACAACATTGCTTGGCTTGGCTCTGGGCAGTGATGGGTCCCTTTGGAGCTGGCTGAAACTGGCCCTTATCTAACATGGGGCTGCTTCTGGATTTTTATAACAGAGGTTACTTCAGTATATACTTAGGTTCTGCTCAGTAAGAAAAAAATAAAAAGGAAAGAAAGAAAGAATTAAAATAAAAAGAAAGAAGGGAAAGGAAAAGGAAAGGGGAAAGGAAAAGGAAAAGGAAGGGGAAATGAAAAGGAAAAGGAAGAGGAAAGAAGGAAAAGGGAAAGGGAAAGGGAAAGGAAAAGGGAAAGGGAAAGGAAAAGGAAAAGGAGAAATAGAAAGAAAAGGGAAAAAGAAAAAGAAAAAGAAAAAGAAAAAGAAAAAGAAAAAGAAAAAGAAAAAGAAACAGAAGAAGAAGAAGAAGAAGAAAAAGAAAAAGAAAAAGAAAAAAAGAAAAAGAAAAAGAAAAAGAAAAAGAAAAAGAAAAAGAAAAAGAAAAAGAAAAAGAAAAAGAAAAAGAAAAAGAAAAAGAAAAAAAGAAAAAGAAAAAGAAAGAAAAAGAAAAAGAAAAAGAAAAAGAAAAAGAAAAAGAAAAAGAAAAAGAAGAAGAAGAAGAAGAAGAAGAAGAAAAAGAAAAAAAGAAAAAGAAAAAGAAAAAGAAAAAGAAAAAGAAAAAGAAAAAGAAAAAGAAAAAGAAAAAGAAAAAGAAAAAGAAAAAGAAAAAGAAAAAGAAAAAGAAAAAAAGAAAAGAAAAAGAAAAAGAAAAGAAAAATAAAAAGAAAAAGAAAAAGAATGAAAAAAAAGAAAAAGAAAAAGAAAAAGAAAAAGAAAGAAAAAGAAAAAGAAAAAGAAAGAAAAAAAGAAAAAGAAAAAGAAAAAGAAAAAAGAAAAAGAAAAAGAAAAAGAAAAAGAAAAAGAAAAAGAAAAAGAAAAAGAAAAAGAAAAAGAAAAAGAAAAAGAAAAAGAAAAAGAAAAAGAAAAAGAAAAAGAAAAAGAAAAAGAAAAAGAGAAAAGGAGAAAAAGAAGAAAAAGAAAAATCTAAAGTACTCTCCTTATTCATGGACACCATTCCCCTGATAACTACTGACCCTACAAAAGGTTTGGGCTCAGGAGTCAGACACCAGCCAACCTTGAGAATGCTTGGATTTGTTTTTTTTTTTCTTCTGATTTGAACAAGGCGATTTCCCTCCTTCTCCCCTTTGTCTGATACTTTACTGCACTTTACATTATTTAGAAAAATGTCACTGGAGGAACACTCTGTGTGGTCTCATAAAATATTAACGACTCCTCAAAGAAAACTTGAAATCAAGATGTTCTTTCATGCTGGGCTATATAGTCTCTTTTGTTGGCTTTTTTTTTTTTTTTTTTTTTTTCTCTTTTCCTTCATGGAATCTGAATTGCTTGGCTGCCTTTCCTTTGATATGAGCTACTCCTTATATTTATCATATTCCCCTGGAAGGAGAAGGGGCTCCAGGGAACAAATGTGACGATGTTGATGGTAACTAAGAAGTGACCTGTCTATTCAGCAACAGCTTCTACAGATACTAAAGGAAACCCTCTGTAGTCATTTATTTTTAGGATAATGCAAATGAAGAAGAAAAGTGAAGGATGGGAAGGAAATAAAAAGCCAGAACAAGCTGATTTCTCAATCACATACAGATTTCTGGTAATGACTGATTTACTGTTTAAAAACATAACTGACAAGATACGTCAAGACAAGAACTAGTTGTAATTCTTTTAAGGAATTGGAATAAGGAAAAATAGTACCCACCAAGAAACTTCCATGTAAATTGGAAAGCAGTCTGCATTGGGGAAAATAATCTGACCAAAACCTAAGGGAAAGTAAATCTTCCCATAGTAAAGGCCTATAAATTTAGAGGTGGACAGCAGTCGTGAGTAAAGAATACCGACATTTTAAGTGAAACATTTGCCAGCAAAGTGGCCGTCGAAAATGGTTATTGAACATCTTGTGTGAGAGCAAATTGTAGAGTAGAGGTCTTTCTTATATTTTGTAGCAAAGCCAACTTTCATTGATACCACCTTGATGTCAGCCCCTTTCTGCAGCCATTTGTAAAAAGGCTTGTGATGTGAGATTGACGACTTAAATACTTCATCAATCAATGCTTTAGCCAATGTGTTGTTCAGTGATTGGTGGAAAATTCGAGTAATCCATCTTATCCCATCACCCTTCTTCTTTATTCTCTTCAGGTATTTTCATTTTTACCCCTCCTTATTTGTTCACTTTCACTACAATCTGAAAGAAATCCTGGGCTGGGAGGGAAGGGCCCTCTGCTGTCTTTGAAAACCTAATCATTGCAGTAAAACTCTGGTGCAAAGTGCAACTGAATTAAATGAAGTTTAAATGTTACTAGGGGTGGTCCTGTTGCATGTGGAATGGCAAAGCACAGGGTAAGGCTGCAATATGTGCCAGTCTCTCAAATTAAATCTGTCAAACATCCTGAATCATTTATATAATGAACAATAAGGCACATATTTCTGGTGAATTAATCTGCTAAGTAGCTTTAAGGAAAGAAATAGGTATGATACAAAGCTAAACTGCAAGTGTAAGGAAACAAAAAAGGGTTTAGGACATCCTTTGCTCAGAGAGAGAGTCCTTTGCTTGTGCATGAATATTTATGTTGATATCTGGTACTCCTGATTTTAATCTCAATAAGGAATTAAAATCTTAACTGCCTACTGGAAATTTTAGTATAGATTATAAAGCCACAGCATCAAGAAGCTTTATTCATCTAGATCCTGCTTTCGCATCTAACTGAAAAGGTTTCTAACATAAAGGAACAACTTCATTTTTTTCTAGTTATAAGTGATAGTTTTCTTACATATAGCATTGCTATAGAGATAAATAAAAAATTAGAAATAGATATTGGCCCAGAGACATATTTTTTTAAAGGCTTGAGGTGGTGAAGCTTTTATGAATCTACCTAGTTTTAGACATAAGTATAGATCATTTCTCTAGTAGAAGTTTTTGGGATTTAAGTTTGTTGTTGTGGGAAATAAAATTGTTATATTTAGGTTAAAAAAAATAAGCATTTTTTTTCATTTGTAGTGAGAACAGTTTAGGAATGTTTTATAAAATATATATTTGCTTTCAAAAATGACAGACATCTCAGAAACGGTCATTTCAGTGAGAGATTTTAATGTTTTTAAAGTACTTTTGATTGGATTTTTGTTCAGATACTAAACAATATGAAGGCAGCCATAAACTTCTAAGACTGCTGTCTGATTTTTTCTGGGTTTCATGCATAGTTTTTCATTTAATATTGTCTTAATCACACCAGTTTCAATAAGAGTGTAGTCAAAAGTGAGAAAGTGGGCAAGAATCTAAACTACACAGGCTAATATAGAAGACAGGCAATCCACTCATTCTTTATTACTCATTTTTTCAAATCAACATAAGAAAGTCTCTAGAGAGTAAAGGACATTTTATGACACTTTTGCTTTTTTCCTTATTATTATTTTTAGTTTGTTTTCCACTTTCAGGGATTGGGATCTCCAAGAATTTGGATCTCTTGGGTATATCAGCTTGGTTATTATTCTTAATCTACAAATCTCAGATAGAGGCCACAATGTGGGTAAAATACCCTCAATATTTTTCTAGCAGGAAAAAAAATTAGTGCAAAGATAACTTGGGGTTAGATTATAACCATACTTGTGTCATGATTTAGTTAGTATTATATAAGCCAGACCTAACCTTACAAAGCAAGTCCAAGAATTACAAAAAATAAGAGACAGAGAACTAACAAAAACCAAAGAACTACAAAAATAAAAGAGAGTGAGAACTAAGAGACAAACCTTCTCTGGATCCACTTTAAAACGTTGTGCAGATTCAGCCAGTATCCGGAAAGACATTGTTACATTATTAAACATACATCCTCCCCTTTATTATTTTATTTTATTTTAATTTTATTTTATTTTATTTATTTTATTTTATTTTATTTTATTTCATTTGATTTCATTTCATTTCATTTCATTTCATTTTATTATTTATTTATTTATTTATTTATGTTTTGTGGAGGCTTTAGTGTTGGAATGCCAAATTAGTCCAAAAAGTTCAAAGTAAAATACTTGGAATAAAAATTTTCATGACTTGTCTTCACCCATTATCAGGACAGTAACAAATGGATACAGGAGGGAAGTGACTACTCTTCCTCCATACATTTCACCTTTCATTTCAAAGGTCCCAATACACTGTATAGCTAAGTTGACGTTTAAGAGACATTTGATACTTTCACCTGAATAAAAGCAGATTTCTTTGTGTGCATTTGTGTGTTCATAAATAAGCAGCCTGGTGAATCATTCCTGTCATTAGAAGGTAGATAAACTGCAGGGAGGGAACAAAGTCATCATTTCTACCTCTGTGAAAATGATGGGGGGTTTTTAATTATTAAAATGCAATTATTTCCATTATTGATGAGCATGATACTCAGGACAGCATCAATACAAACTGTCCAGGACACACACTCACTTGGATCTCAGGCTGGTCTGGTTGCAATAGTGTATTGATGCCAGTGTTTGTTTCACTTCTAATTCACATAATGGATGAGGACTTAAATACAATCCATGGCAAATTAGTACCTAAGAGATTGGGTTCATTTATTTATTTCTTTATTTATTTATTTAATGTGTTTATTTTTTGTTACGTGTGAGCCTTTCCATGATGTCAAAGCAGGATACTTTCTGTATTACGAGAATTAAGGAGCACTAGAATTTGAAACATTAACGCTTATTAATATTTGAGGTATGGTATCTAGGTTTTATGAAATTTGCTCCCAATGCAGGTATCAGAATGCTTTCTAACCTCTGTATTTTTCTCTTTGCTTTAGTTTCTCCCTTATAATATATACATAGAAACATATATTCATGTATTCATTCATTCATACATGAACATTTGAACATATAAATACATATGAAATTATTTTCACTTTCCCAAATTGTCTTGTTGCTTGTATCACATTGCGTTTGCAAAATGACTCTGAGAGATTAACACTTTTTATGATTTGGCTTTGTGATTGTATACAGCACTTCATTCATTTGGACCTGACTCATGAAGACTTGTGGCTCTTGAAAGTACTGAGGCTGAGGAAGTCTGAGCCTTTCTGCGTGATCATAGGTAGGGCTGAAAGGAACCTGGTATCCTGCATGCACATCTTTGCCCATGTATTACCTTCCCATAGCCTGTCCCATCTCTGCTGCTTACTCCTTGAACATTAAGAATTTGAAATCAAATGCCCATAAATATATATAATTTACCCTGTAAGTCTGCAGTTCATTATACGGGCATTGTAGGCTTTTGTGGACATGTAAATGCCTCGTGTTTGGACATCCTTCTGAAAATGTCCATACCCCATCCAGCAGAGATCCAGGTCAAGCGTGTGTAGAAGGCATGTGTCTGATATAAGGGCTCCTGGGTTTGAACTGTGCTGGGAGACAAGACAGGTGAGAATTCAGAGTGCTATGATTTCCAAACTCCATTGCCTGGTCTCTGTGGGAGTGAAATCTTGGTTTGTTAGGACAGAAAAAAGACCAACACCCACCTCACTACAACTTCTTTTTAGGCAGTTGTAGAGAGTGAGAAGGTCTTCCCTCAGACTTCTTTTCTCCAGAATAAACAACCTCAGTTTCCTCAGCCTCTCCTCATATGTTTTGTTTTCCAGTCCCTTCATCAGCTTCCTAGCTCTTCTCTGAACACATTCCAGCAACTCCATATCTTTCTTGAGGGGTCCAAAATTGAACACAGGACTGGAGGTGTGGTTTCACCAGCAGCAAGGTGACAATCACTAAGTGACTAAGGGACAATCACTTCCCTAGTCCTGCTGGTCACACTATTTCTGATGTAGGCTCCTTGGCCTTCTTGGCCACCTGGGCACATTGCTGGCTCATGTTCAGCTGGCTGTCAAACAGCACCCCCAGGTCCTTTTTTGCCAGACAACTTTCCAGCCACTCTTCCCCAAGCCTATATTGCTGCATGGGGTTGTTATGACTAAGGTGTAGCACCCAGCCTTTGGCCTTGTTGAGTGCCATACAAATGGACACGGACCATGAATCTAGCCTATACGTATGTCTCTGCAGAACCTTCCTACCCTCAAGCAGATCAATATTTTCACTCAACTTGGTGTCATCTGCAAACGTACTGAGGATCTCAATCCCCTCATCAAGATTGTTGATAAAAATGTTAAAACTGGCCTCAATACCGAGTCCTGGAGAACACCACTTGTGATCGGCTGCCAACTGGATTTAACTCTGTTCACAATGACCCTTTGGGCCTAGCCATCCAGTCAGTTTTTTACCCAGCAGATGGCTCACCCTTCCAAGCTGTAAGCAACCAGTTTCTTCAGGAGAATGTTGTGGGAAACAGGACCAAATGCTTTCCTAAATCCAAGTAAACAACATCCACATCCTTTCCCTTTCCCACTAAACATTTAATCTAATCATAGAAGGAGATCAGGTTAGTCAAGTAGGACCAGCCTTTCATAAACCCATTCTCAGGTGACAAGGAAAAGGAAAAAAACCTCAAGTTGTGACAGAGGAAGTTTAGGTTAGATGTCAGGAAGAATTTTTTCATGGAAAGGGTGGTTAGGAATTGGAACAGGCTGCCAAGGGAAGTGGTGGAGTTACTATCCCTGGAGGTATTTAGAAGACGTGAATGTAGAGCTTACGGACATGGTTTAGTGTTGGACTTTGTAGTATTAGCTGATGGTTTGGACTTGATGACTTTTCTATCCTAAATTATTCAATGATTCTCTGATTTTATTCTAAAAATGACTGATGAAAAGGTGACCTTCCAAATACACTGCAGGCAACAGGCCCTCTCATTTTGTGACAAAATTTATCTCTCCTGCTTATAACTTCTTAGAACCAGAACCCCATCCCACAAAAAAAAAAAAAAAAAAAAAAAGGAAAATTATAGCTGGTGACTCATATAGGTACTCAATATAATCAAAATAATTGTATCAAAAGGTAACTAAAGATATGTCTTCCAATAAAAAAAATTCAATTTTTCCTCCATCTATACTGCAAATCTAAGATTGGTGTTCCTTTTGTTCCCTTTCATGCTTTCTGCTAAAAGTTGAAAGCATCACCTGTACAAAAGCAATGACAAAGACTGTTTTTGACCAAAAACCTGATGTAGACAGGTTTTCTTATAGACAGGGGATTTGGTCAAATGCACTAAAGCAACTGTGCAAAACAACCCATACAATACTGTATATCAAGAGTAATTAAAAGCCTTAATTTAAAATGTGAAAACCAAATAATTTTATATTAGACAGAGAAACCCCTATCGACATCTGAAAATAATGAATAAACAGAATGTCAATTCACTAACATTTGCTATTTAGACGTTGATGCATACTCTTAGCTCTAAAATCTGCTCCTGGATACACACAGGAAACTTCTATTGAAGTCAGTTGGAGTTGTTTATGTGTAGTTGGCAGTGAATTTTGGCCCTCAGACATTTTTTTAGTGTTCATTTAAGGAAGTACAGACTATCACAAGTCTCTGTTTAACCCTCTGTTTGAAGAACTTGCTCTCACTGAATCCGATCTTCATGGCTAGGGCCCATTCTCTTAACACAGATCAGACCAGATCGGTTTCTATACCACTTAGACAAAAGCGCCAATTCAGTTGCTGCATTCACTGGTTGTATAGGATCATATGAATGATAACAATAATCTAGAGTAGGTTAAATTTGTCCTCTCTATTATTACAAAATTTAATGTCTGTTATTGGGCAAAACACCTTATAATTGTTATGGCTGCCTCTAAGGCCCCTTGTCTGTGATGGAGGACCTTGCTGCAAATACAATACACACAAGTGCCATCTCACAACAGAGTGGTACAAATGGAGATGGACCAAGTACTCAAAAAATGAATAAGAGAAGTGGACCTGAGGGCTGATGCAGATTGGCAGTGAGCGCATTTCTGTATGTCTTCCAAGTAATCTTTCTTTAAGGACTGTCATTATATTCCACCTCTGCCTTTCACTTGCTACCCTGCCAGTCCCCAGCGCAGGGTGGGTACAGCCCTTACAAACTGGGAGTTCCCTGTGATTGGAGCACTGTGACTTTTGTTTTCAGGTCTGCTCCTCCAGTGGGCATGCAAAGCAGAGCTGGAGAATGCTAGGGATGCCTATGAGTGATGAGCAGCTCTTCTGAGCTCTGTGAAATGCTCAGAGAAGAAGTAAGACCTCTTAGGAGCTCTAGGACCTCAGGTGCAGGTCTTCTCCTCAGAAAGCTGCTCCTCTGGGTGAAATTGGATTGTTGCAGCCATCCCAACAGATAGGTAGCTAGAAAGCTGCAGTGCCTGCAGGTTAGAAGAATTCTTCATTATCAGTACAAATGATCAAAATGGTGCAGTGTGTAGAGCACGGAGTTGCATTACTGCATTTACACAGGATCAAGGAAGCCAATGGACAATGGGTAGCTTTTAGCTCTGCCTATCACCCGTGCTTCTCTCACTTGAAATGATAGTTTCTTTCTTCCACCTTCAGTCAACAAACACTTGAATACCTTTTGTACTACATATTTTCCTTTCCACTTTTCTTCTCCGTATTTCCAATGAATGCAGCCACACTTTGCTTGACAGTGTAAGAAGCAAGGGAAGCAGCCCAACATTTATGTGCAAAATCAGCAATTATCACTTTACCTTTTGAAGCAATAGGGATTTTTTCCTGGAAACCCACAGACATTCTTTCTGTGCTTGGAAGCTTTCATTTACCTAAGCCTCCCAAATGTCACGTTTGATGTTTATGAGCCATAACTGGTGTATGCATATGTCCATGGTTCACAGTTTTCCTGAACATCACTGTGGTGCAAAGCACTACAGTACTTGGAGAACTGCTGGGTATGAGAAATCCAAAGAGAAACTGAGGGTTACTTTGTGGTTACTTGTATAGCAGCCCCCTACAAGCCTTCCTGCTTCATTTACAGTCTAAGGTTTTAAATGTGTAAGGGAACAATGATTTACTCACCAAAATCAGTGTTGTGGTTGTATTGGTAAGGGAAAATTCTTTCATAAATATTTTTAATTTTAAACTCAAATTTCATGAGAAAGAACTCTGCTTCTCTCTGTGTGGGAGAGGATGTGGGGTATGTTCCACACATGAGGAACTTATTTTAAATAATTCTCTGATGCAGAATCATATCATTTTCATGGAAACACTTTTAGTGGTGTTAATTACTATACACTTAAAGCAAGTCCCAAAATAGAATTTGAATGCTCATTTTTTTTATTTTCTTCCTCTGATTTTTAATTCCTGCATTTTAACAAGTACTAGCCAATGATAGTTTTGCCATTAGATTCAACAGTTAAATTTACAGTTTAAAACTCTTTTTATGACATTTAGCTACACAAAAGTGACAAGTCTACTGGTAAAACAACAATTTAAGTACTGCATTTGCAGTCAAAAACATTTTTGTCACTCCTAAATTGACACATTTCAATTGTTCCTTATTTTAAAAACAAATTTTAGAATTACACGGTGAGAACATAACAGTCTCTGTCACTGTGCAATTAAGTCCCTTGAACTGTTTGCTATATATAGAAATACTGTATTATAAAGTGTTAGTTACCGTTAAAAAAATTACCAATTACATTTATAGTGAAAGCCATTAAATTGATTTACAGCAAAGCAGTTAATTCACTGTGTTTGTGCATAAAACTGCTAATAATGTGACACAAAATGTAGTTTTCATTTTGAACTCTGCAAACTTAGGAAAATTATAAACAGGAAGATACAATAAAGCTAATGAACATCTGAGGTACTTACATTGCAAAAGAATACTGCTAGAAAGACAGTTTGCTGGTTTCCAACACAATACAATTCTTTCATGTAATGAAAAATGTTTAAAAGAATTACAGAGGGCTTGACTTTTTCTGCAAGTGGCCAGCTCATGTATGGGCTGAAATACATTTTCAACTCAATTTTAAGCATATTGAAGTGCTTTGCTGGTCTTGGTCTCATAAATGTAGGAGGTAGATGGTGTATATCAGTGTTCAATACATTTACTATCAGCATATTTTAATTTCAAAACATATTTTCTTTCACAGTTAATAATGAATACCTTTATTTCTCAAAGAACATTACTTCTGATGTTGAATAGTTTTAGGTATCAAATTATATTTAAAGGTTCTGTTGAAATGTAAAATAATTATTTTCCACTTCATCCTATCTTCAATATACAAAAATAACCCAGTAGTTGTTTACCATTTTATGTATACTGCATTCAAAGAAATGAAACAGTGATTTGACATAAATTTTAGCCATAGTAAATGGAAATGAACATAATTGAACTAAAATAATACTGTAACATAACAAAATAAATACATACCTCCTCCCATCATTAGTATTTTGTTTTTGTTTAGACATCTTCATCCTCTAGTCATTCATTAGACAATAAATCATCATCAGCTTTTTGGAAATCTTTTACCTAGATGGAGACACTCATAAACGTGGTTGGTGAAATCAAGGCCTTGCTATAGTCAAGGGGAAAGACACGTTTATTTCAGCCTGATCTAGAGTTATTTGAAATCTTTATGCACCTAAAATGCACTTTTTTTTTTCTTTTTTTCTTCTTTTTTTAAATTATTTTATTTTTGGATGTAATGGATGTATTAGCAGAAAAGGATATATAAATTAGTGAGTGACTGTATATTGTTATTAACGGACATTCTGTTCATTGTTTACAGTGATGACTTCTGACGTCCATACAAATAGGAAAAAGAATCTACCCCTTATCTAATTAGAACAGAGCAGGATTCAATGTTCACAGCCACAGTCTCTGCATACCTGATATTGAGATGATAGAATAATGTGCAAGGAATAAATATTTGGCTGTCTATGAGAAGCAACAAAGGGGTATTATTGGTGTACCAGCTTCCTTATTTTTAAAAAGAGCACTTTAATTTTTTAATCATTTGCTCACTATAAACTTGGAGATGCAGAGGACAATCAAGCAGTTGGATAGATACTTCTTTTTCCACCTGTCCAAATCACCAGAATGACAGAAAAACCTTCATGACCTTTTTTTCAGATTCAGCATTTTATGTCCTGCATAACAAAAGCTAAAACTTAATAAAACTTGATTAAAGGCCAGACTGTAGATTCAATGTGTACTTTTGAATCATTAGTATAAAGAGATGGATGAGAAGGGAAAAAATGTCACAATTCTGTCCTACATTGGTAATGTATGTAATAACCCATCAAAACTAACATGCAACCATGCTGAGAGTTATTAGCTCTTTTCAGACAGCTACGGTTTAGACTGCCCAGTGGTCTGGGAAGTGGATGCCCTACAGACCGTTTTAGACAAAAGAGAATGATTCATTTGGAATTTGTGTATTTTTCAACAAAACCTTTGATACTCTGGGACAGAAAGTATAATTACAAGGAGAGTGATAGTGGCTAACAAGACCAATACCAAAATGCATCTGCTTTGGTAGTATCCAGTGTTCAAAAGCAAGTGCCACTAGTCAGGTTGTTCAAACTAAATAAAACAACTTATATTAAATGTTGACTTTTTGTTATCAGTCATTTTCTTTAAATATGAAATAGTTCATATATGCTGTGGGTGGTATAGAACAATCATTAATAAGTGAAGCTAGTTGAAAGCGTCTGTACTAAGCTGGAAAGAAAAATACCACACTCAGAAGAAGAGGTCAACCTCCACAGAAAATGCAAATTATAATTATTGGTCAAAATATAGAATGAATTTTTTCAAGCTCTGGAATGATGCTGCATGCAGATTTTAAATGAAAATTAAATAATAAAACATCAATGTCAAAAGACTATGTTCACCTCAGTTTAAATCATGCCTATTTTAAAGTGTAATAATTAATAGCTATATGTGAGACATGGTCAATTTTCTTGTGCACATCATTTGCTGCAGACATCAGCCTTCAACTCAATGAGCACTATTTAACTGCTTGTGTTTCTTACATTTCCTAAGCACAGACTGCAATTTCATATATTATCTTTAACATGTTATCTCTACTTTTATCAAAAGAGAAAACAACCCCCTTGTATTTAATGTTCTTGGAAATACAAAAGTAGGACCCAGCATTTTTGACAGTCTCATCTTTAAGGCATGACATGTGAATCAGTCACCAGCTTAAACAATGCATGTAGTTTCAACAATATAACTTAAAACCACTCTCTCCCTATGAAATATGGAAAGCGTTACATATCAGCAAGCTTTATCATATCAATTAATGAGCCTTTTCATGTCTTCTTAACTGTTATTTTACTATAAAGTTTTAAACCATAAATCACTGTGACAAGTTAATGACCTTGAGTTTAATGTTTAAACTAGGATGTTACTTAGGTCACAGCATGAGTGAAAACAACAAACTTTTTATAAACTTCCTCCCTTTTGTTTCATGCAGCCTTTCCCATTCTGTGCCTCTCTGTGTGTCAGTTGGTCCTTGGCAGTAGAGGACGTTCTTGCATTCTCTAACTCCACAGTTGTCACCTATAGTGAGGAGAATATTTAATAAAGTAGAACAGAACCAAGTTCTTCATCAGTTACCCAGATTTGTTGATACTCTGTCCTGATGAGCCTGTGATTTCACTCATTAGTTACACAGAAAAAAAATCAGAATCCTCTCAAGCATTATGAATGCCAACTCTAACAGAAGCACAAGAGCTTAAAAATGGATCAAAGCTGACTTTTCAGGCTCCTGGTCTGCCTCACAAAATTCCTGATTTGTGTATGTATGAATGAGCACAAAATGGGAAGACACATGAGTGAACTAGATAATTTAACCTCTTGGTTTCAGATAAAAAAAAAAAAAAAAGGCCAAAAAGCTAAGGGCTATCCCAGGCAGACAAACAGTCCATAGTACCAGAATCCCAAAAATTCTGAGATTTTTACCTGCATGCATAATTTTCTTTCAAATAAGTTTTTAGTATGGTAATAATGTGGGATTAAAATGAGCTTTTTCAATACTTTTTTTTTCTTTTTTCTTTTTTTGTCTAGTTATGATTCAAATCAGAGCATCTGTGACACAGTATGGTACTCAGATATTGGTGTGATTATTAGCTTCGGCTCATACTGCAATGGCATCCTGGCGTGTATCAGGAATAGTGTAACCAGCAAGAACCAGGGAGGTAATTGTCCCCCTGTACTCTGCTTTGGTGAGGCCATACCTCGAGTCCTGTGTTCAGTTTTGGGCCCCTCACTACAAGAAGGACATCTAGGTGCAGGAACATGTCCAGAGAAGGGCTACAAAACTGGTGAAGGGCCTGGAACACAAGTCCTATGGGGAGCAGCTGAGGGAACTGGGGTTGTTTAGTCTGGAGAAGAGGAGGCTCAGGGGACACCTTATTGCTCTCTACAATTACCTGAAAGGAAATTGTGGGGAGCTAGGGGTCTTCTCACAGGTAGATAGTGATAGGACTAGAGGGAATGGCCTCAAGTTGCGCCAGAGGAGGTTCAAGTTGGAAATTAGGAGACATTTCTTCTCATAAAGAGCAGTTAGGCATTGGAACAGGTTGCCCAGGGAGGTGGTGGAGTCACCATCCCTGGGGGTGTTAAAGGAAAGATTGGGCCTGGTGCCTAGGGACATGGTTTAGTGGGTGACATTGGTGGTAGGGTGATGGTTGGACCAGATGATCTTGAAGGTCTTTTCCAACCTCAATGCTTCTATGATTCTACACCATCATGCCTTGGGTGGTATCTCCCCATTATCTGTGAGCTGCAAGTTGCTAGCTGCTAGCTGCTGGCCCTTTTCAGGGAGTGCCTAGTAGTCCAAGAAGCAGCCCTAAAGCCCTGTACACATCCTGTCACTGAATCTATGTGAATGGAGGATGTAAAGTAAGGAGGATACATAGCATCGCTTCTGAGAAATCATCTCTATCCTCACTTTCTAAGCATCAGCACATATGAGGGGGATGCTCCAGTCACACCGATTTCCATATGTGAAGGCCTTTTCCTTTACCCATGCTGACTTTCTCCTTTTTGATCTTCATGCATTTCACTTGCAATCTAACAGGTTACATAATGTTAACAGATACAATTAACTGAGAAGTTGATCCAGCTCCCATTCAAGACTAGAGGAACTGGGCTTTGAGTGAAAAGGGGAGGGATAAGAGTAGGTATGGTCAGGGGTTACCCAATCTAAAGAAATTTATCTAGGTTCACTTTAAAAACTACATAAATCTTTCTCTCTTCACATTGGGGTGTCCTGGTTTCAGTTAGGACAGAGTTAATTTTCCTCCTAGTAGCTGGCAGGGTGCTATGTTTTGGATTAGAATGAGAAGAGCGCTGATAACATGCTGATGTTTTAATTGTTGTAGAGCAGTGCTTACACCAAGCCAAGGACTTTTCAGCTTCTCGCTCTGTCCTGCTAGCGAGCAGGCTAGGGATGCAGCAGGAGCTGGGAGGGGACAGACCCAGGACAGCTGACCCAAACTGGCCAAAGGGGTATTCCATACCATCTGACGTCATGCTGAACAATATATAGGGGTGGCTAGCCGGGGGGGGGGGGGCGGCTGCTCGGGGATAGGCTGGGCATCGGTCAACGGGTGGTGAGCAATTGCATTGTGCATCACTTATTTCATACACATTCTTATTATTAATACTATTATTATTATTATTATTATTATTGTTATTATTTTTCCTGTCTTAATAAACTGTCCTTATCTCAACTCACAGGCTTCACTTTCCCGTTTCTCTCCCCCATCCCAGACAGGGAGGGGGGAGGGTGAGTGAACGGTTGTGTGGTGTTTAGCTGCCAGCCGGGCTAAACCACAACAGTCCTTTTGGTGCCCAACGTGGGGCTCGAAGGGTTGAGATATCGACAGATTTGACCAGAGTGTGTTAAACTAAAATTGGTATAAGTATTCGACCTGCTTAATAGTTGCTAGTCACAATGTTGATTTCCTTAATCTCAAGTCTGCTGTGCCTGTTTCCCAAATTGAGTTTTATAGCACGTTACTTTCTGTATGTGCTCCCTGTCGTGCTGTTTATCCTTTCCGGGCCCTGGTTTAAGATTGTTATGGTACTGTGTGGTGTAACGATGGCTTATGAAATGATGAGATTTCTGGTCATGACTCTAACCTGGTATTTGTACTCAGCACTGTCGTCAACTCTATACTTCGGAAACCATATCTCAGAAACTATTAGCAATTACACCTATTGCCTTTTTTCATCAGGAAGTCAATCTGTGGAGGGGACAGGGGAAGATATTTTTTCCTACTTGTTCACTCTCCCTTCCTCCTTCACCACCCTCTTATCCCCTGAGCTAGTTACGGTAGCTCTCCAAGATGTTGAATACCCTTGGGATACTCAGACCAGCATGTTCCTGTTGTTATGTCTCCTGAATGCGCTTCAGGTTTTGTTTAAGGTTAAACAACTACTTAGGAATCTCATCTGGAGATCTGTCTTGAGGCGGGATAGTTGCGAGTGGCAGGGAGTGTGGGAGGATATGGGCGGGTTTCTAGAGCAGTGGGCACCTCCAGTGTTTTGGACATTCACCCCTGAACAACTGCAAAATCCTAAAAAACTGGTAGAATGCTTGAAAAAAAGGTGTCATGACTCTGGCAGTTCCAAAGTGACACAAATCACTGTGGCGTGCTGGGGTCTGGCTTGTGCCTATCGAGCTGCAATTGATGCTACTATCAACCTAGTGACAGACCCTGCGGCCGTTCCAGCTCCAGCTCCAGCAGCCGTTCCCGCCCCTGCAGCTGCTCCAGCTGCTGCAGCCGCTCCCACTCCTGTGGCTGGGTCAGAGAAACGAACTGTAGCAGTGCAAGTTGTCCCTGCAGAGGGTATTCCAACCCCTGTGGCAGACCCTGTGGCTGGGTCAGAGAAACGAACTGTAGCAGTGCAAGTTGCCCCTGTAGACAAGGTGAAAAAATGGTATAGAGACTCAGGTCGTTTAGAACGCAGACAGTCTTCTGCTAAGTCTGGGTATGGAGAAGACGGGGCTGGGCCATCAAATGTGCAGGAGGATGAAGATGAGGATGAGGATGTCGAAAAATCAACAGTAGCTACCCGAACCCTACACCAGCGTGAGCTACAAGATGTGCAAAAAGATTTTGGTCGCTGTATAGGTGAGCAGCTTGTCACCTGGCTGCTCCGGTGCTGGGACACTGGAGCCAATTGTGTGGAATTAGAGGGCAGGGAAGCCAGGCGGCTGGGATCCCTTGCTAGAGATGCAAGCATTGACAAAGCAATTGGAGATGGAGCACGATCTCACAGCCTTTGGAGGCGTCTCCTGTTAGCTGTGAAGGAAAGGTATCCCTTCAAGGAAGAACTTGTATGTCTACCAGTCAAGTGGACCACCATGGAGAAGGGAATTCAGCACCTGAGGGAATTAGCCGCACGGGAAGTAATTTATAAGGACCTAGACGACGCACAAATATCCACAGATCCAGATGAAGTCCAGTGTACTCGACCCCTGTGGCGGAAGTTTGTACGGAATGCACCATCATCATGGGCCAGCACATTGGCAATAACAACCTGGAAAGATGGTGAAGGTCCCACAGTGGGTGACATGGCTAAACAACTCCGGCAGTACGAAGAAAATCTCTCCTCTTCCCTACAGGCCTGCATCTCGGCTGTGGAGAAACTCTCTGAAGAGTTCCACCAACTTAAAGAGAATTTATCTTCCCCCCCACCTGACCAGTGGCCACCAACTAAAAGAGAATACTTTGGAAAAACTTTTTGAAGAGGTCCACCAACTTAAAGAGAGTTTATTTTCTTCCCCAACTGTACAAACCAGTGTCTCGGCTATTAGGGGTAAACGTTCATCCGTGCAAAGAAGACAATATGGTGGGTACACACGCCGCGCCACCCTGTGGTTTTATCTACGTGACCGTGGAGAGGACATGAGAAAATGGGATGGAAAATCTACTGAGACCCTAGAGGCACGGGTACGTGAGTTGCAAAAGAAAACAATCAGGAGAAAGGGGTTCTCTGAAAGGTTTGCTGCTCCAACTTCCAGCAGGCAGTCCTTTAAACACAGAAACGAAGACTCTGACCAGGACTAGAGGGGCCCTGCCTCCAGCCAGGGGGAGGAAAGGGACAATCGAGTTTATTGGACTGTGTGGATTCGATGGCCTGGCACGTCTGACGCACAGAAGTATAAGGCTTTAGTAGACACCGGTGCACAATGTACTCTAATGCCATCAAGCTGTAAAGGGCCAGAGCCCATCTGTATTTATGGCGTGACAGGGGGATCCCAGCAGTTAACTGTATTGGAGGCTGAAGTGAGTCTAACCGGAAATGAGTGGCAAAAGCACCGTATTGTGACTGGCCCGGATGCTCCGTGCATCCTTGGCATAGACTATCTTAGAAGAGGATATTTCAAGGACCCAAAAGGGTTCCGCTGGGCTTTTGGCATAGCTGCCTTAGAGACAGAGGACATTAAACAGTTGTCTACCTTGCCCGGTCTCTCAGAGGACCCTTCTGTTGTGGGGTTGCTGAGGGTTGAAGAACAGCAAGTGCCAATCGCTACCACAACTGTGCACCGGCGGCAATATCGCACCAACCGAGACTCCCTGATTCCCATCCATAAGCTAATTCATCAACTGGAGAGCCAAGGAGTGATCAGCAAGACCCATTCACCTTTTAATAGTCCCATATGGCCAGTGCGAAAGTCTAATGGTGAGTGGAGACTAACAGTGGACTATCGTGGCCTGAACGAAGTCGCCACCACTGAGTGCTGCAGTGCCGGACATGCTAGAACTCCAGTATGAACTGGAATCAAAGGCAGCCAAGTGGTATGCCACAATTGATATTGCTGATGCATTTTTCTCCATCCCTCTAGCAGCAGAGTGCAGGCCACAGTTTGCTTTCACTTGGAGGGGAGTCCAATATACTTGGAATCGGCTGCCCCAGGGGTGGAAACATAGCCCTACCATTTGCCATGGACTGATCCAGTCTGCGCTGGAGCTGGGGGAGGCTCCTGAACACCTGCAGTACGTCGATGACATCATTGTGTGGGGTGACACTGCAGAGGAAGTTTTCAAGAAAGGGAAGAAAATAGTCCAAATCCTTCTGAACATAAAACAAAAATAAAACAAAATAAAGTTAAAGGACCTGCACGAGAGATCCAGTTTTTAGGAATAAAATGGCAAGATGGACGTCGTCAAATCCCAATGGATGTGATCAACAAAATAACAGCTATGTCTCCACCAACTAGCAAAAAGGAAACACAAACTTTCCTAGGTGTCGTGGGGTTTTGGAGAATGCATATTCCAAATTACAGTCTGATTGTAAACCCGCTCTACCAAGTAACCCGTAAGAAGAATGCTTTTGAATGGGGCCCTGAGCAACGACAAGCCTTTGAACAAATTAAGCAGGAAATAGTTCATGCAGTAGCCCTTGGGCCAGTCCGAACAGGACCAGATGTAAAGAATGTGCTCTACACCGCAGCCGGGGAGAATGGACCCACCCGGAGCCTCTGGCAGAAAGAACCTGGGGAAACTCGAGGTCGACCCCTGGGGTTTTGGAGTCGGGGATACAGAGGATCTGAGGCCTGCTATACTCCAACCGAAAAGGAGATATTGGCAGCCTATGAGGGAGTTCGATCTGCTTCGGAAGTGGTCGGTACTGAAGCGCAGCTCCTCCTGGCACCCCGACTGCGGGTACTGGGTTGGATGTTCAAAGGAAGGGTCCCCTCTACACATCATGCAACTGATACTACATGGAGCAAGTGGGTTGCACTGATTACTCAGCGGGCTCGAATAGGAAACCCCAGTCGCCCAGGAATCCTGGAAGTGATTATGGACTGGCCAGAAGGCAAATACTTTGGGATATCATCAGAGGAGGAGGTGGTCCGTGCTGAAGAAGCCCCACTGTACAACAAGCTACCAGAAAATGAGAAGAAATATGCCCTGTTCACTGATGGGTCCTGTCGTATTGTGGGAAAGCATCGGAGATGGAAAGCTGCTGTATGGAGTCCTACACGACGAGTTGCAGAAGCTGCTGAGGGAGAAGGTGAATCGAGTCAGTTTGCAGAAGTGAAAGCCATTCAGCTGGCCTTAGATATTGCTGAACGAGAAAAGTGGCCAGTTCTCTATCTCTACACTGATTCATGGATGGTAGCAAATGCCCTGTGGGGGTGGTTACAGCAATGGAAGCAGAACAACTGGGAACGCCGGGGCAAACCCATCTGGGCTGCTGCATTGTGGCAAGATATTGCTGCCCGGGTAGAGAACCTGGTTGTAAAGGTACGCCATGTAGATGCTCATGTGCCCAAGAATCGGGCTACTGAAGAACATCAAAACAACCAGCAGGTGGATCAGGCTGCTAAGATTGAAGTGGCTCAGGTGGACCTGGACTGGCAACATAAAGGTGAATTATTTATAGCCCGGTGGGCCCATGACACCTCAGGCCATCAAGGTAGAGATGCAACATACAGATGGGCTCGTGATCGAGGGGTGGACCTGACCATGGACACTATAGCACAGGTTATTCATGATTGTGAAACATGTGCTGCAATTAAACAAGCCAAACGGTCAAAGCCTCTCTGGTATGGAGGACGATGGCTGAAATACAAATATGGAGAGGCCTGGCAGACTGATTACATCACACTCCCTCAAACCCGCAACGGCAAACGCCACGTACTTACAATGGTGGAAGCAACCACCAGATGGCTGGAAACATATCCTGTGCCCCATGCCACCGCCTGGAACACTATCCTGGGCCTTGAAAAGCAAGTCCTATGGTGACATGGCACCCCAGAAAGAATTGAGTCAGACAATGGGACTCATTTCCGAAACAACCTTATAGACACTTGGGCCAAAGAACATGGTATTAAGTGGGTGTATCACATCCCCTATCATGCACCAGCCTCCAGGAAAGTTGAACGATACAATGGACTGTTAAAGACTACACTGAAAGCAATGGGTGCTGGGACATTCAAAAATTGGGATACACATTTGGCAAAGGCCACCTGGTTAGTCAATACTAGAGGATCTGCCAACCGAGCTGTACCTGCCCAATCAAACCTGTTACGCACTGTAGAAGGGGATAAAGTTCCTGTAGTGCACGTAAGAAATATGTTGGGTAAGACAGTCTGGGCTACTCCTGCCTCAGGAAAAGGCAAACTCATTCGTGGGATTGCTTTTACTCAGTGACCTGGATGCACTTGGTGGGTAATGCAAAAGAATGGGGAGGTCCGGTGTGTACCTCAAGGGGACCTAATACTGGGTGAGAATAGCCCATGAGTTGAATTGTAGTATGTTAATTATCATATAATACTGTATGTCATCACTACCATGATTGCTATATATCATAGATGAAAATGGTGATTAATTAGAAAGTATTGGAAAGAGTGTAACCTGAGCATGACATAAATGGTATGGATTAAGGGGTGGATATCTGTCCTGGTTTCAGTTAGGACAGAGTTAATTTTCCTCCTAGTAGCTGGCAGGGTGCTATGTTTTGGATTAGGATGAGAAGAGCGCTGATAACATGCTGATGTTTCAATTGTTGTAGAGCAGTGCTTACACCAAGCCAAGGACTTTTCAGCTTCTCGCTCTGTCCTGCTAGCGAGCAGGCTAGGGATGCAGCAGGAGCTGGGAGGGGACAGACCCAGGACAGCTGACCCAAACTGGCCAAAGGGGTATTCCATACCATCTGACGTCATGCTGAACAATATATAGGGGTGGCTAGCCGGGGGGGGGGGGAGGGCCGGCTGCTCGGGGATAGGCTGGGCATCGGTCAATGGGTGGTGAGCAATTGCATTGTGCATCACTTATTTCGTACACATTCTTATTATTAATACTATTATTATTATTATTGTTATTATTTTTCCTGTCTTAATAAACTGTCTTTATCTCAGCTCACAGGCTTCACTTTCCCGTTTCTCTCCCCCATCCCAGAGAGGGAGGGGGGAGGGTGAGTGAACGGCTGTGTTGTGTTTAGCTGCCAGCTGGGCTAAACCACAACATGGGGATAGACAGGTAGGGAAGTAGAAAGGGTGGTGAAAGATTTGCAGGTAGCTTGTAATTTAGAAGCAAATGTAAGCAGAAGGGAAACCCTTCTCAATGTATTATTTTGCCTGTTTCTATAATTTTCTGTTTTTCTCTTCCCCTGTAAGTTGTACAAGGGAGATAAAACAGCCTGCATAAGATTATTACAAACTTGCAAAGATCAGAGGTGCCCAACAGACTACAGTGAATATCTTCTTGGGCTGTATATTGCAACACATCCTATCATGTTCTAGGATGCTTTTCATCACATGGCCAAAAGCCAGGTGTTGATGTGCCCACTGCCATCACAGGGGTGTACCTGCATTTCAGAAAGGTTATTATGGCAAATATATCCCTACCACTGCCACTCAAGGAGGCCCAGATGTATTGACATTCCACTCCCACCATGCAGACAGAAGACTAACTGCATCATGAAGGGGTAACCTGTCTTTTAATCAGATGATGGATGCACATTTGATTACATGAAGATATTAAGAGACCATGCAACTCTAAAGGAAGGTCACCACAGGGAGTGTACTTCCAAAACTGTTAACATGGCACTTGTGTATGCAGACTCCAGCAATCTACATGAAGCAGAAATGCTGGGGAGGTGGCCCGTCTTGGAGTAGCCCAATCATCTGTAGCTGAGAGGATGGGAGACTGACAAAAGATTTATCTCTTTATTCACTCAGTCTACTACCCCAGCATAGGGTGGTCAAGTTTATATTCAAAGATAGAAAAGTCATAGGAAAGGCTGATGCCTCCGTTCTTTCTCCCTTTCCTTTCTACACGTGCACAGCTTATGGAGGACAAATCAATTATTTAATTCCTCAAAATATCCATCCTATTTTACTCTAATACCTACCAGCCACCCAATGATGGAATGCCAAAACACAGCAACTGCAAAGATAAAATGTATGATGTGAATGATGTGAATGCAGAGGAATTTTGGTTATTGAACATTTATATGTATGTAGTGTTTGGCATTTGAAGAATCCTTTGGGACACCACAGGGGAAAAGAAAAAAAAGCAGACGAGATTAAAGGTTAAAATATAACAAACTATATATTATATAATATATAATAAATTATATTTTTATCTCCAGGCTAGTTTTTGAATGATGTTCAATTTACATCTGTTTAGTGATTTATTTAATAGCTGACTAAATTAATAATAAGGAATAACTAGAGAAGATTAATTTTTTTCTTGTAGATATCCATGGATAAGCTCACTAGGGAACAGTTAAAAGGCCCTATTTCCTATGCCATTAATATTAGGGTGATTAGAATACCACTAGTACAATTTCATTGCTTTGATTTAGATTTTAGAACCTGATGGAAGGTGTAACCTTTTTTCTGCAACACTCTCCTGTTTACTCAAAGGGTATTTATGTCCACGGGCATTTGACAGTGCTGGTGGTCAAGGAGCTTTGGAAACTGCTGTTGTCTGTGGAATTTTTCTTCAGAATTTCTCTCTACTTAAAAAAGTTTCAACCTTGTCACATTTCCAAGGCTACTGTAGGAAAGTATCTGTATGCACTTCTTAAGTCTGCCAAGAGGAAGATGCTGATTACTGTAAAAGGGAAACATTTCCTTGATGTGGGAGTGATGTGGGGGGAAAGAAGGAGCTAAGGGTCATGGTTTGGCACTAAAATGGCTGCCAGGCTTACAATGGCAAATACTGAGGAGCTCCTAGGTGTGATATATATATTTCTTTTTCTGACAGAATGTGTATGATATAATTACACTTTCTTGTCCTTGGTTCTTTTATCTGAGCCATGTAGTTAAAATCAGCCTCCGTCTGATTTAACTGAGATTTTTTTCCTGACATTTAAATTCTTTTTAAAGGAAATACTAGGTAATCTAAAAATAAAATCTCTTTCATCAGGGAGAAAAAGGTGTTTGTGTGCTACTTCTCAATTTTCTGCTGCTACATGTTTTTTTGTTTTGCTCTCTAAAAGAACAGGGCAGTGGAGCCAGAAGAAGGAAATATTTATTCCTGGTTCTTTCTTCTTTCTCTTTCTCTTTCTCTTTCTCTTTCTCTTTCTCTTTCTCTTTCTCTTTCTCTTTCTCTTTCTCTTTCTCTTTCTCTCTTTCTCTTCCTCTTCCTCTTCCTCTTCCTCTTTCTCTTTCTTTCTCTTTCTCTTTCTTTCTCTTCCTCTTCCTCTTCCTCTTCCTCTTTCTCTCTCTTTCCCTTTCCCTTTCCCTTTCCCTTTCCCTTTCCCTTTCCCTTTCCCTTTCCCTTTCCCTTTCCCTTTCCCTTTCCCTTTCCCTTTCCCTTTCCCTTTCCCTTTCCCTTTCCCTTTCCCTTTCTCTTTCTTTCTTTCTTCCTCCCTCCCTCCCTCCCTCTCTCCCTTCCTTCCTTCCTTCCTTCCTTCCTTCCTTCCTTCCTTCCTTCCTTCCTTCCTTCCTTCCTTCAAAAAACAAATGAACTGTTACTTTTTAAAAAGTAAAGGAGGGATCTAAAATCATATGCAGTAGCTGAAAATATACTTCTGACTTCAAATGGAAAAAAAGGATTTGAGCTTTCCTTTTTACTGATATAAGGCCAATTGCTGTTACAAAAACACAGGAAAAAGTACTCCCATATTGATAGGAAGATGCTTCTGAGATTACCCTTTCACCTCACTTTTACCCTGCTTTTGGTAAGTGATCCCATTTCTCCTCAGTTGAGTCCTAACTCCTAACCTTTACATGCATTGTAAGAGCACGTGGCAGAAAATTTTCCAGTGAAATAGGCGAGAAAGGTAAGTGTGGAGAAGAAAAAGGAAGGATTGCCTATCTCACCTTTCACAAATGATGGCACTTTTCTAATTTTCCCCGTGCCCTAACTAGAGTGAATTCAGTAGCTTTGAATTCATGACATTACTTGTTACACCACCCTACAGTTCATAATAACCCAGTAGCAGTCCCTTTTCTTCTTTTCTTTTTTCTTTTTAAAATTTTATTTATTTATTTATTTGTATTTTTTAAATTGGCTAGGAAGGCAAGCAATCTTTACAACCAAAACAATCAATTTCAAGCTGCCGAACCCAATCAGGCCAATTTGAGAGTGACCCTTTAAACCGAGTGTGAAATTGGGAGATGGAGTTCCCCTTTCCTACTCCAGAGCTGGTGAAGAAACCATCCCTTCCTTTTGTAAGTGGTTGCATTAATAGTTGTGCTGTTCTTGCAGACATTATGTGCTAACAAAACTATGTGTGCCTGGTTCTGTAGCAGGTTACACGGGAAAAACAAAGCAAAGGCCATCTGGCTACACCAGTTTGTATGTATAATGTCCAGATACTAATGCTTAATGCACTTGTAAATGTAAGTTGTCTCTCTCACAGGGTCTGATTTTAATTTGGGTAATATTCCCGTTAATAATAACATCTAATTACAACATCCATTAAAAGTTAGTAACATTAATTTAACAGGGAGAAAATCTAATAGAGTTCTTAGAGCAGTATTGGCATTTTTCCATTAAATTAATGTTACAAACTTTTAAAAGGATGTCTTAAATAGGCATCGTTAGTGGTGGGAATATTAAACAAATTAAACTCAGGCCTTTAATATGAGGTGGGAGCCTATTTATGAATCCAAGCAAAGGTGTCTGCCATGCCTTTCAACGTATTTAAAACGTTCAACAAGAAGCATAAGGTTGTGCAAAATTCACAATAACTATTTTCTTCACAGTAAAGGCTCAAGTGATTTTTTTTTTTTACAGTATTTCTTTTGCTGGCCGTGTGGTCCACACATCACTTGTTTGGCTGCTGCATTTTTTGTTGTTGTTGTTCATTTGTTTGTTTGTTTTGTTTTGTTTTGTTTTGTTTTTCAACAATTACTTTTTAGCCTGTTAAATTTCCTCCTTTTTGATAGTTTTGAAATGGATTCCTGGGTTTAGCTGAATAGGAACAAATTGTATCAGGGACGTATATGTTTTAAAACACATATCCTAGTCTAAATCTATACCTCATCTGCAATAAGATAGTATATATATTTAAAACATGATCCTCCTTGGACAGCCCAATGAAACTGTTAAGAGATTAATTTTTTAAAGATGATTCTTGGTTTACAGGCTGACTATAGACAGAACATTTTCTAATGTAAACAATGGATTACACAGACTATATTCCCCTTGGGGTGAGGATGAAAGGACAAGTTACACATGAGAGAAGTTAGTCAGATGCTTAATGTAATACTGGAAAAGGATCAGCAAGGGACTCTTTATTTTGTTCTCTGTGTACAATACAAACTTCTAGCATAGTTTATTATTAAACGTTTCAATACAAATACAGCAAAATAAAGCAGCAGTGAGAGTGAAAAGAGCAGAGAAGCACAGTGTGGTCAGACTCAGCCAGTTTTAACAAAGCATATCCTCAAATTTTTAGTCTGCACTCTGCAACTCCAAGTTTTTCTAAGCAGATAGCAGTGAACACACTCTGTTCAGAGCATCTAGAATAGATACCAGAATAGAACCTAGCCACGAGCAGCTAATGTTTGACGTCACTGAGCTTGTGCAGCTCTTCTGAGTATATATTGTAAGAAACTTAAATAGAGAGGTCTGATCTACTGCAAATACTGAAAGAGGCATGCATAACAAGCATACAAATCCTCACAACTCATTGTATCATTCATTAAGCAAAAGGAAAAATCTGTTTTTCAATTGTTTTACACTTACCCTGATATATGGGCAGCTTTCTCTTAGTCATGTTTGCCTGCAACCCCAGATTTCACTCTGTGAGTTTATAATCTTGCTGAAACACTCATGCTTGGGGTGCCCATGAAGAAAATTTACCCTGCTAGCTATCAGCCCTCTCTACCCTCAGAGCTGTGGGCAGGATGGTGCAATTCTTTCCCAGCTCTGGGCTATGCAGACCCTGGACCCAGGATGTGAACCCGCCTCTAGCAGTTTCATTTGTCTTTAGGACACATTAGCACTACCTAACAGTGAATCTGCATTTTGGTCTTTTCTAGGCAGTCCCAATGTGATGGACACTCAATACTTAACGAGCAGAGTCAGCTTTGCATCGCCATCCTGAATCCATTTTGCTCGCGAAGCACAGCCAACAAACTCTTACAAAGAACCACAAAAACAACAACAGCCACCTAACCCTGTTGACTTCAACGTTTATTAACAGTAAATACTTGGAGGTGGGAGAGTTGTCTAGAATTTGAATACTTATTCCTGCAAGCCAAGTTGTTGGTGTCTCAGACTGGAACAGTATTTGACTAGTCCTAATTAAAAATAATAATAATTTTTAAAAAGAACAGAGAATAAAGAACTTAAAGGAAAATCATTATGTTATTTAAGGAGCATTAAAATGTTAGGTTAATTTGGATATATTAACTGTAAGGAAAAAAAAAACAGGAAAAATAAATACAGAGAGCTATGGAAAAATCATGTTTTGATTCTGATGGGTAAATTGAATGACAAATTGTGACAAACAACGAGCTTGCAAATGGATTTATTTTTTTTAAATCCTTTTGGTATCTATTTAGTTACACTTTTGAGCTGAGATGAGAAAAGAGGTTTTATATTACCTGAATGCTAAAATACTCTAGTGTCCAAGTAGTTTAGTGATACTGTTTGAAAGATAAAAAAGCCTAGCATGTCATTAACAGATTGGCTTTCTTCTTTTGTTCCACAATAAGCTGCTGTTAGTTGGGAAATTATACAGCCATTTGTATCATCCTACAGCCAGAAGTATAAGCAGCAATAATATAGTGCAAATTTATAACAAATACAGGGTCACAAGAAGACTGTAGAGACTTATATTATGTAAAGCAATCAGTTTATTATTGCAGTGATATTAGAACAAAATAATGTATAGTGTTAAACTGTTTTTTAAAACAGGAACATTTCACTCCTAAACTTTCTCCTAATTTTTCCCAATATATTTGTCTTAGAATATATTAAGTAAACCATAAAGTGATTTTATGCTAATAATTTCAAATATTGAAGACTAAAAAAGTAAAATGTGCAAATGTGCAGCCTCTGTAAGTGTTGTTGTTTGCTGTTATACTTCTCTCTGTTATATCCAGACATTAACTAAAAATGATTCAGCAATGGACACCTCTATAGAATGGCCTGGGTTGAAAAGGACCTTAGAGATCATCTAGTTTCAACCCCCTGCTCTGGCCAGGGTTGCCAACCACTAGAGA